>NW_007258381.1:43879-46840 GCF_000164805.1 Carlito syrichta | reverse complement strand
AAAAAAAGCCCTGGTCTAGATGGCTTTCCAGCAGAATTCTACAAGACATTTAAGGAAGAGCTGATACCAATCCTACTAAAGGTATTCCAGGCTATTGAAAAAGATGGAACTCTCCCGAAATCATTTTACGAAGCTAACATCACATTGATACCCAAGCCAGGTAAAGACCCAACAAAGAAAGAAAACTACAGGCCAATATCTTTAATGACGATATTTCAAGTGAGTCCTGACATCTCATCAAAGGTACGTGAGGTTCCATCACAGCCTAAATTTGGACTCATTTGGACTGGACATGTGAATGGGCCTAGTTGGATTGCTTCTACTTCTGTTATTACTGCTTATAGAGTCTCTTCCCCTCGGGAATATCCTCCTAATTTAAAAATATGTTAGTAGCCCTCCTTAATTAAAGTAAACCAGAAGCTTCAAAATATTGAAGAAAATCAAATGCCTATGTGAGAATGTTTGGCCTAATCAAATATTCAGAAGAAATGAATAAGCCCTCTACAAGATAGAATTTGAAAGAAGGACAGAGAAAACGATAGGAAACATTTATTCACTGGGAATTAGTGTATATGGTTCACTCTGTCTTTGTTGAATCATTTTCTTATCTTGGCTTCTGATGTGCCATTTTCTCTTGGTCCTCTTCTTATCCCTGGGTACTCCTTCTCTGTCTGCTTTGTGCCATCTGACCTCTAAGTTTTGCAGTAGCCCAGGAATCATTCCTTGGGAGATCACATCCAGTTCCTTAACTTTAAACAGAGTTTATAAGTCAGTGAGTTCCAAATTTATTTTCCCCACCTAGATAGCTTCAGTCATACAACTAACATCTTTACTTGAATAGCTTACAGATATCTGAAAAGCAATACAAAGGGGGACGCCAAAAAACTGAAATTATCTTTTAGAGGGTGGACCCCTTGTAGTACAGGCCTTCCCCCACTAGGTATATGTTCTAGGAACCCATCGGCTTAAGTGTACCAGCTAAGTTGTGAGACGGTGATTCCGGGTTCAGTGAAATTGTTGGTGGCAAACAGGTCACTGTTTCTTCTACCAGGACACCACAACTGCCCATACCGGTCTAAATGTTCAACAGTTTTTGACAAAAATGGCATGACCCCCAAGCCCTACCCTCTGTATTAACCCTATCTCACCCCAAGTGATTTTTCTTTGTTTCCCCAGATGAAAAATAGTCTTCAAAGGGAAACATTTACCAATGTGGTAGATGTGAAGCAAAAAACGGCAGAAGCACTAAAAGATATCAAAATTGAGGAGTTCAAAAACTGTTTCGAGCAGTGGAAAAAGTGTCTTAACAGGTGTAGTCCATCAGATGGAGAGTACTTTGAAAGTAACTGAAGTTTAAACGTGTAAGAATAAATGCGCAATTTTTAATAAATAAATTCCATTTTGGAGGGCTCCCCCTCATACATCTAAAAACTGAATTAATTGCATTTCTCCTAAAATTTTGCCCACTTCTCAAAATTTACTCCACCTCCACATACACTTTCTATCTATGTCTAGTTGCTTTGGCTGAATATCATGACTTTATATTGGTTTTTCTTGGTTTTTCATAATCTTTCAATATATTAGTATATTCTATGGGCTCTCCCTTGAAAATAAGTCCAAAAAATAAATGTATCTCACTATTTCTACTTCTAATATCCTAGTAACAAACCTCCCACCACTATCTCCTTTCTGGATCATTGCTTCTAACTCATCTCTCTGTTTCCACTTTGTGCTAATAAACCATCCATATTCCCTTTGGGTTGCAGGACTTACTCTCAAACTTCTGAGAGTGCTCTCATTGTGCTCAGCTGTAAGTCCTCTCCAGGAGTTTGTTTCACGAATAAAGTTATTTGCCCAGAGTCATTTCCCCCTCTCAGGGCACCCAGTGCTAGTTGATGCATCCATATAAAGACCTAGAACCCTCACTCCCATTTGAAACAACTCTAGAAGGCAATGCAGTTTCAGAGCTCCTCAGAAAGTCAATAAAGCTGTGAGACCACACTGCAGCCCAAGTTTTCTTTCTGCCTAATCCTGCCTCCTTCCTGTCCCCTTCACGTGTTACTTTTTAGAACACTCCCTAATAAACTTTTTGCATGCTTATCTCCATCTTAGAGTCTGCTTCCTGGGAACCCAATCTGTCACATCTTCCACACAGTAGCAAGTTTGAGCCTTTTAAAGCAGAAGTCAGACTATGTCACTCCTCTATGCAAAACCCTCCAATGGCTTCCTGTGTCACCCAGAGTATATATCCTTCTAATGGTCTACACCCCAATGTTATCAGTCCCTGCCACTCTTCCTCATACTCCCTAAGCTCCAGACACAATGACCTTCACATATTTCTAGAACAAACTAATCCACTCCCTGGAGTGTTCTTCCCAACCTTATTCCCATTCCTTCATTGCCTCGTGTCTCAGCTCAAGTGTCACGTTAAAAGTAAGAGATCTCTTACCATCCCAAATAAACTTCCAACCACTACCCCAACTCCTTGCCAGCATTCTTTATTCCTCTTAGTCCATGCTATTTTTCTCCAGAGCACTTATCAACCTCCGACGCTTATTCATTATCTGATTTCCTTCACTGGATTTTAAATTCCATGAGGGAAGGATCTTGTTTTGATCACTGCTGTTTTCGTAGCATTTAGAATAGTACGTGGCATGTGTAGGCACTCACTACATATTTGTCCAGTGAATTTCTTGACTGCCAGTGATCTTGTTATCTGTGGACATTTCTTTTTTTTTTTTTTTTTTTTTTTTTTTTTTTGAGTTGGAGTTTCACTCCGTCGCCGAGACTGGAGTGCAGTGGCCGCTCCCGGCCACCGCAGCCTTGACCTGCTGGGCTCCAGCGATCCTTCCGCCTCAGCCTTCCGAGTAGCCAGAATTATAAGCGCGCGCTACCACGCCCGCTTGATTTTGATTTATTGTGGAGATGAGGTCTCGCCAAGTTGCCCAGGCGGGTCCCGCA
>NW_007258381.1:22796-43859 GCF_000164805.1 Carlito syrichta | reverse complement strand
GGGTCCCGCAGGCTCAGGCAATCCACTCACCTCAGCCTCCCAAAGGCGCGGGATTACAGGCTGAGCCACTGAACCCGGCTGTGGACATTTCTTAAATTTACTATCTTCTAGTGAAAAAAAAATAATGGTTTTGGTAAACTTTCAACTGACAATTCAGGAGAAAACAGAATCAACCTAATCTGAAGTCTCTTCGTTCTACTGGAACAGATATCCACCCCAGATATCGCTGGGGTTCACAGGCCCTCACTAAGAGTCAAATGTATAGGAGCTAAAGAAATTAGCAGGATGGGAGTAACTGCAGTGAGATCCCACCTTATGACTTATAAATGCGTTCAAGAAGAGACAGCAGGATGCTCAGAGCTGCGGGACTTCTACCTTGGTCAGAAGCAGATAAAATGAGTTCTGGACTCCAATTTTCAACCAAATATCTGTACAGTCTAGGAAGCATCACTTACTTTCTTGTTGGCAATTTGCTCATAAAATGAGGCTCTAGGTCAGTGTTATCCAATATGCCCACCTTAGAATATTAACTTTTGAAGACAAATGGTGAAAAAAGAGTTTTTGTAGCCAAATAAATTTAGAAATTGGTACATCCCATGTGCTACTTTTGGAGGAGTCTCACAGTCAAAAGATCTTTTAAATTTTGTTAACCCACAGTTTCCCATATTTATTTGGCTACAGAACACTTTTCTTCCATAATGCACACTATTATTCCACTCACAGTATGAATTTTGAACTGGACAGTCCATTGAATCTTCTTTCTGTTGTGATGTTTGATAAACATAAAACGAAGATAGTTTGGTAAGAAAAAAAAAAAGGAGGGAGAGTTTCCACAAAGTTACTAAATGAAACATTTTTCATGGCCAGGCACAGCGGCTCAAGCCTGTAATCTCAGCACTTTGGGAGGTCGAGGCAAGAGGATTGCCTGAGGCGAGAGGATTGCCTGAGTCCAAGGGTTTGAGACCAGCCTGGGCAACTTGGCGAGACCTCGTCTCTACAATAAATTTTTTAAAAATTAGCCAGATGTGGTGGTGTGCACCTGTAGTTCCAGCTACTTGGAAGGCTGAGGCAGAAGGATCTCCTGAATCCAGCAGGTCGAGGTTGCGATGGCTGTGAGTGTGCCACTGCAATCCAGCCTAGGAGACAGAGTGAGACTCTGACTCAAAAAAAAAAGAAATATTATTCATGATCCTAACTGGGAAGACAGCACAGTGAGATAAATGGAGATCAGCAGATGTCCTCTGAGTTAGGTGGAAAGGAAGGGAGGTGATATACATTCCAAATCTACTATAAAACCATTTGTGTGACTAGTAGTCACAAACAACATATTCAGTGGCACAGGAGTATGATTTGAACAAATAAGTGATGAGCTGACCAAAAAACTTTGACACATATCCAAAGAGGTATCAATAAGGTATGTAGAAACCACTGAGAGTAAAGCACAGTATTTCATAGAAGTGTTCAGAGATGCCATAGTGAATCATATCCATATACATCACAAGGGAAACTTAAATTCTGACACACAGTACCCTGCAGGAAATATTCTTTCTAAATGGATAGTGTGATGGTGGCATCTTTTGAGATGACACTATGATTCCATAAAGGAAAATGACAATGTAATATTTATTTATTTCCAATATGACATTGGTATAATCTGATTTGTCTAATTTAAATTAAAAAGGGAAGCAATATCATCCTATTTCATGGTCCTGATAAATTTACATAGGAAGAATGCCTTCAAAAAGCTTTCATCATATTCCATAGGAAAAAAAATTATCTGTATAACTCAGTTTTGACCAAGACCAAAAAATGTGTTAGAAAAGTGTTATTAAAATAGCTTAAACATAAAAGAGTTTAATTGATTATTTTAAGACGCTCTAAACTCTTTGCGTTCAGGCTCTCCTCACCAGGGCAATTCACAAACCTCCCCAGCCCACAGGGCATCATGTCATAGAAAAGAACAATGATAACCAAGGCTTTGCTATTAGAGTCACATCTTAACTTTCAGAATCAATTGCATTTTAAATTAGCTTCCTCATACTAGGGCAACATAAAGAACTAAATATAAGTGGGAAAACATGCATATCAAGAAAAGATTTTATATTTTATATTTGATTTTAACTCATCACTTCTTTTCATTTGTACTTTATAGAAATACATAAGAACAGAATTATTGAAGGCATATGTCAGAAAGTCAGTTTTTGTCAGTTTTGACTTGGGCTACCTAATCTTGATTAGAAGAATAAAATAAAGAACAATTAAAGAGTAGAACCAGCAAACTGTGTTCATAATATAGTGAAGAACGTGGGTTTTTAGATCAGAGAGTCCTGCTATGGGTTTTTAGATCAGAGAGTCACACCTAAGAGTGGTGTGATCCTAGGAAAATTATTAATTCCTCTGAGCTTTATTTATTTATTACCATAGAATTTATTATACAAACTGAAACACTCTTGAGAGTGAAAAGTGGGACACAATTCATAATTGCTCCAAGACTATTAGCATAAAATAGAACCATTCATTTGCAATACTGAGATATTAGCTCTTTTTTCTTTTTTCTTTTTTTTTTTAGAGATGGAGTCTTGCTATGTTTCCCAGGTTGGTTGGTCTTGAATTCCTGGCTTCAAGTGATCCTCTTACCTTGGCCTCTCAAAGCACTGGGATTATAGGCATGAGCCACCATGTCCAGCCAATATCTCAATATTTTTGTGAAGGTTAAAATGGCATGATACAATATGTCATATAGAAAGTATAACATACACATGTGTTCAATAGCAGTTAGTTCCTCCTTCTCATACATGGAATTGGGTATTGAGGTTGGGACAAGATGAGGGGAGTATTGTATTTTGGGGTTTTTTTTTAATGGAGCAAGATGAAGGACTGGCATGATACTTTCTCTGCCTAAAATGGTCTCTGCACCCCTCTCCCTAGTTCATTACTCTCCACCCTGCTGAGCCCTAAGAAGCATAAAGATTTCATGGTGAATATTTTAATTTACATCATGAGGGTAACACAACTTCTGACACACAACACATTTCATTAAAACACAACCTCAAGAAGGCTTCCTTGAATCCAGGGGTTAGGTAAAACCTCCTATGTACATTCTCTTAGCACCTTGCACTTCTATTTTGCATTTGCTGCTTTAAAACTTTGGATTATATGGTGAATTCTTCAATATCTGGCTCTGCAATTAGAACGTAAACACCAGGATGAGGGGAAATTTGTGTCTCCTTATGTACTTCTAGCACCCAGCATAATCTCTGTCGCATAGTAGGAGGTAAACACTTGTGTATTTAAATCAATGAACGATCATATGTATTTATGCTAGCTATATGGAGGATTCAGAGAGGACAGGAGGGATTTCTGTTTCAAGAATTTCAGTGCTGAGGTCTATAGAGAAATGAGAGTGATTTCAACACTAAACAATGTTGCCAATTTGAAGATATAACACATTTAAAGAATAGCAACCCACACGAATGCCAAAGCTTTGGATGTTATAGGAATGTATGAAAGAAACCAGCATCAGACAGGTGGATGAGGGGCTGGGGTACATGAGGAAAGATGTAAAAAGCATCTCTGGTCCAGATCATTCCTCCCACTGTTGGTAACCATGGTCTTTTGCCCTGGCTACCTCAATGCTTAACCCATTCATCCCAAGAACAGATTTTATCCTACATGGCTCCTTCATTTAATAAATGTATGTGATATTGCTTTTGATACTTAATGTATCATCTTGCATATTTCTCCCAAGGCAACAAAAGAGTTATTACATCCATTAGACAAGTTAGAAAAAAATGAGACTTGGGGAAATTGAATAACTTGCTCAATGAGCACATAATACAATTGGATTTGAACTCAGGTCTGGCTAGGATAGGGGTTCATGTTGCCTCTAATTTATCCCTAGCTGTTGTCAGTCTTACCTTAGAAATGTTTATTCATAGAAAAGTTATAAGAAATGTGGAAGTCCAAGGTACATTACAATACAGTAGCCAACCAGGATTTTGTTTTTAATATGCTTCCTGCCCAGGACAACTGGGCTCTGAGGAATACTTTCCCCAAGCTTCCAAGATTCATTCTCAAAATATGGCTGTATACTCTGACTATCCTACCTTTCATAGCTGTTATTCTCTTACTATTAAAGCAAGGCATGATTATTTTGGAACATAACTTTACAATGGAAATGGGATATCATCAAAGAATACAATTATATTGTATGAGTGTTATGGCTACACATCTTCCAATATGAATAGTACACCATAGGCAGGCATTGGAAAACATTGTTGATTGACTACATATGATTACCAAAAGTAGACAGTAAACAATATTTATCTTCAAAATATCTGAGGTAATGTGTGAGCTTTAAGTTGATGTTTTATAACATCAACTTATTAATTCTACTAATAAAACAATGGAATTTTGAGTTAGAATCAGATTCAAAGCATACATCTATTATTAACTGATGATCCTATATACCGTACTTAATTAAATTTTAGCTTATTTATTTATAAAATGGTCATAATAAATACATCCAAACCTCATAGGTTGGATACTAAAATTAATGAGATGACAGACCGGGCCCAATGGCTCATACCTACAATTCCAAGCCTTTGGGAAACCGAGACAGGAGTGTCTCTTGAGGTCAGGAGTTCAAGATCAGCCTGGGAACCATAGCAAGACCCCACCTCTACATAAAAAAATACAAAAATTAGTTAGCCATGATGGTGTACACCTATAGTCCCAGCTACTTGGGAGGCTAAGGCCAGTGTATCACCTGAGCCCAAAAGATCATAACCACCAGCCTGGACAACATAGTGAGACCTCATCTCTGTTTAAAATATAAATAAATAAATAAGATGACATATAAAAGACCCCTAACATTCAGCCTGACACATAATAGGTAGTCAATTAATATTTCTGTCTCTCTTTCTTTTTAAAATAGATTAAATGCATGAGATTTAACAAAACTCTCTAATTGATACAAGTATCAGACTATTGCCATGTTCACTTACATGGTTTCCTCCTCCTTCTCCCCTTAATGTTTTCACTCCAAAATAAAACAAAAAGGCAATTTCAGGAATATTGATCCTTGTCTACCACCACCCAAAAGACTTTTTATAAACTCTGTAACTCTTGCTCACAATATCTAAAAATATGACTCATCAGACATCACATAATCGGTTGCAAGTTAATAGATCTAACATTTGCTCGATATCCTCTGGAATCAATCACCATTTAGGCTGAAGGGTGATTAGAAAGGAAGAAAGGAAGACACACATGTATTTGTAGAAGATTAACTGAGTGGGCAAAGATTTGCAAGTGAATCAGTTTTCATTGGGATGGTCTTTTCTTTTGATTTTATGTTTGACATGTAGTAATTTTCATCCAGAGAAAAGCAAACCACTCGATGGCTACAGTTTGTCAATATGTTCTCACAATCCGGGATGTGTCCTGGAAACCAACACCACGCCATCTACATGAAGACAGGAAATAGTGATGCCTCTTTGGATCACTACTGCATCCTTTGTACTTAACACTTAGTAGATGCTATATACATAGAATTTGTTGAATGAATGAATGGTGTTTGCCTACCTAGAGAAAATAAGAGGATAGAAACTACAATGCTACAGGTTAAGTATAAAGGAATAACACTTTTCCCCTAGTTTGTGGTAAGTCAGTAACTGCAACTATAATATGATCCCTCAGCGGCACTTCTCTGACTAACCACATTAGACAACAGAAAGCTTCCTAGGTCTGAAATAGCTATTATTTCAAAGATGAGCTATTAAGAAACAATATGGATGATAACATGAGAAAACCATTTTTTAAAATTTTCTTCTCACAGTGTACAATAAACCAATAATGCAAGATATAAGAGGAAAAATTTCAAATTAATACAATAACACACTGTTGAAAGATATTTGTATATCATAAAAGAGAAGCAGAAAGATCAGCCATCTTACCTGAAAAAAGTGCTTTACATACTTATCAAATTTGTCACAGATTAAAATAAAGACACTACCAAAAATTTACAACAAGGAATATTTCCTTCACTTCTATGTCAAACCAACTTATCTCAAATTTAGGAATTTTGTGAGAATTAAGTAAAATTATACATGAGATGGTCCCAGCATGATGTCTACTATGTAGTAAACTGCCGAAGTTGATTACTTATTGTTGTTGTAACTGCATTCTATAATCCAGAGTTTCCCAAGGTAACTAGCAATCTAACAGTAAGTACACATTTACAACGAATACCGGTGATATAATGATCAGTTTAAAATTTCGTGCCAGTGATATAATCATTTTAAATTTTCATAAAATATGATTACTGAATATACTCCATAGTACTTTTCTTTAAAATCATTATTTTGAGTTCCTTTTTCCTCTGGTTAACTTTTACTATTGTTTTTTCCTTTATATTTATGCCTTTACATCTCTATGTGTAACGAAACTCTATTCTCACTTATGGTTTTGTTAATTATACATTTACATGGAAAGCAAACCTATTTCCTTCAAATCTGTCTTTTCTTATTATCACCAAATTCTAAAAACACAAATACCTTTCTAGAAGTCTTTGTTTTTGAATATTACAGTACTGTTTTATTTTAAAATCTATCTACTTTTAGTATTCCTGGTGGAAATATTTTAAGAATGGCTTCTTAGACTTTTGAAAGCACATATTGGCATGAATAAATCTCGTTACCTGAAAGGGTTAGGGATGCCGAGCAGGCTGACAATCTGCAGCCTTAGACTCCAATACGCTGATCATACAGTATCGTGCACAGCTATATATATAATTTATTTTCCAAATCAACATGTGACTGTGTAGGAGATGGGTGAGCCTTCAAACTATGTGAAAATAGCTTCTAAAGGTTCTAATGACATTCAACTGAGCAGCCTGTAGGCATAAAGGAATTTGAGACACAAAAAAAACATTGTTCTAGCACATAGCTATTAAAATGTTTTTCTATAAAGATAGAAAGCCCTCTTTCTTTCCAGAGACATTTACTAAGATCCATAATGTATCATTTTAATTTTCTCAATAAGCTTACAAGTAAAATGCAACATATTTTTCTTCAAGATTTCAAAGTTCATTAAATTATTTTCTTAAATAATATATTGTCTTTAAAAACACAGGAAAATTACAACAAATTAATTCTTCAAAACAGTTTTCTTAGGGAAATAGTAGATAAGCATTAAATGTGCTTAATGTTTCCTATGAAAATGTACCAAGATTTTACATCAGAAAATAATCTTTGGATTTTTGCCAAGTCGTTACTTTTTGAAGAAACCTTTGGATTTTCTAGACTTTTAAACATGAGCTCAGCATCCAGACTGCTTGGCCTTTAATTCCAGCTCCCCACTTACTAGCAGTGTGAACTTGGACAGGTTACTCACTCTCTCACTACCTCAATTTTCTCATCTGTGATATGGGAAAATAAAAGGAGCTGTCTCCTAGGGTTGTGGTTATATGATTTGGTGCACACAAGTCCTTCAAACAGTACCTAGCACATAGTTGTCACACGATGAGCATTAAAAGCTGCTCTTAGAAGCTGTTATTAGCAGTAGGATTACCATACATGTTTTAAACAGTTCATCCATTATTTCCCACCTCCCTCCACCCATTCCCACATCCCACTTCCAACACTCTTTAAAGATAATCAATACACGGCCCCTCGCTACTCAAATCGTAGAATGTTTTTTAACTTCTGTGTTAAATACCTTGCTGGCCCTTTTCCTCTTCAAGAAAGTGTTTCTCCTTGTCCTCCCTGACACTACCTTACTCTGATTCTCCTTCAGTGACTCCCTTGCTTCTCCTTCTTCAAAAGAAAGTTTTCCTAGACCCAGCACTCATCACCATCCTCGTCCTGCTGCCTGATTTCTCTCCTCCCTGCACTCTTCAGGCCTCTGCTCTCATGGTGTCAATTCTCATGACAGCCTGCTGACCCTCAACACACTCCACTTGTCTCTCTCTGGAGCTCCAGTTTCTCCTCTCTGATGCTTCACTTGCTGCCTCTAATGTCAGCAACCACAGGACAAGGGCCTGGGTTGAGAACTCAACAAACATGAGTTGAAGGCTGGGCTCTGCCATGTACAAGTTGTATGATCTTGATCAATTTTCTTCATTTCTCAAGATCTCTATTTCCTCTTTAACAGACCATTTATAAATCCTACCTCCTAGGTGCCATTAAGTAATATGACAGTTGTAAAGCATTTGATACAGCACCTAGCACATAGAAAGCACTCAACATACATTACATGATTATTAATATTAACCTTCCTACATTTTCTACTTCCCTGTAATTTCTAGAAATGTCTTACTGCCACCATTATTTTCATTACACTAGATTTTCACTCTTTCAATATTTTGCCTCACATGTTTCTGTCATCTAAAAAAATTTCAACTATAATTTTAAAATTAATTACAATTTTAAAGTGTGTATGCTTAAGGGTTACTCTGTAGCCTCCTTTACCAATAGGTATATCCATGTAACTGAGAGTGACCAATGAAATGTCATTAGAAATAAGTTTTCTTAAAATTATATGGCAGGCCCATCTCGATTTCATCCTCCATCCTGCTATTTGGGATTTGGATATGAAGACTGAATCTCTAGCTGCCATTTTAGATACTAGTGATAAAATCTTCCCTCTAGAGAAGACGGAATGATGAGTGAATTGACAGAATGAGACCCTAAATCAGATCAGAAATGACAACTTCTGGACATTTTTTTAATGTGCTAGAGAAGGAAACATCTATCTTGGGGTTTTTGCTCTTTTGTACAGCCAAGTCTAATCTTAAGTGAATTAACAACAATGCCATATCTAGCTTTCCTTACATGTATACTTCTTTTTATCCAAATCAACTTCCTCGAAGTCACACTGATTACTTTGACTCAATTGGCTTTGTTTGCCGGTCCTCTCTTCTCACTCCCCACTATCTTAAGTGGCTCAATCCAAAGGGTTCAAATCTACCAGGAATCATCTCCTGGTAGAATTTTGAAGTGCTTAACTCTCTCCCTCTCATCTGAATATGTTTTAACATTATATTCTGTCCCACATCCCACATAGGACAGTCTTATCTCCTGAATTATTTGTAAAAATTATTAATAACTAGATCTCATAGGTTGGGTTCAAGGAGACAGATTCAGAGAGAAAGTTCAGAGTGCCAGATATGTATGAGAAAGTAACACTGGTGAGAAGTAAGGGGAAGAGGAAGGATTGGACAAGGGGAGAAGTTGAACAGTTGGGCTGATTGGACAGGGAACTCAGGAGGTCCCTAATACTTAGTATGAGGAGGTGTTTCCTTGAGAGCATCCCATAGCCAGTCAAAGTGACCAGGACTTCACTTGCTGCGGGCTGCCCTGGGAACGCGTGACCTCAGCAAAACATCTCCCTGCAGATGAGGCAGACACCAAAGACAGTGACATTTGGAGGCTGTCTCCAACCGTGCTTTCCACAACTTGACAGCAAGACCTTTCTCGAAAAGGAATCTGAGCACCACGTTGCCGTGTCTACCACACCGTGTGTGCATTTGATGCTTCTGTTTTCAAAATACCAATTTTAATACTAAACCTATAGTAGGTGTTCGTTCAATACTTACAGCACCCTTCATTTAAATTTATTCTATGCCTAGCCTAAGAAATATAATCTGTATGAAGTTCAGGAGAAAAATG
This sequence comes from Carlito syrichta, assembly GCF_000164805.1. NCBI lineage: Eukaryota > Metazoa > Chordata > Mammalia > Primates > Tarsiidae > Carlito > Carlito syrichta. The sequence goes on along the minus strand of NW_007258381.1, from coordinate 34,188 downwards.
TTTTGTGCCCGAAGAGAGGTATGTAAAAGTTCTTTAATGTATTTAGGTTCCCTTACTGTCACCTAACACCTACTACAAAGTTAGATGTTGCAAGAGTTTGCAGATACTCTCTCCTTCTTTGAGAGAGAGATGTCCATTTGACTTACTTATTATGAGGAATGCTGTGCTCTTGGGGAAAATCTCCCAAGAAAGAAAATTCGCTATTCATCTCGAGATCATGAAAGCAACTTCACCATGAGAAAACTTTGATTAGGATACCACTGCTGACTTCACTCTTGTCTCATACGCTCTCTCACTCTAAGCGCCTTTGGAGGACTCTCTTCAGATGTCACACATTTCTACAGGTCTCATAAATTTCTCTCTCCCCTTTGTTAAGGGGCCGGGAAACAGTGAAATGAGAAAGCAGACAACTTTCCGGTTTACTGTTCTCTTCTTTCTTACCCCAATATTCTATCCATCTCCAATTGCATTCCAGTTATAGCAAGAGCTAGTATAGGATTGTGAAGGGGAAGGAATCTAGAAGTGAATGAGTTTCTGACTCCGGCCACTGGTAAATAGGACAGCAACAGAAAAAAAAAACAGACATAAATAATAATAATAGCCATTATTATTCTAAAAATAGTGAAAATAAATGAAAAATCAGTCTGAGGATTAGCTAAGCCCTGCCTTCCTCTCGGTTTGTCCTGGCCCTTTATGAAGAGGGAGCAAAAGCCTGTCTTTTTCCTGATACACCTGAATTGTGATCAACACATTTACATTAACCTAGAGATAAGCAAAAGATTGAATAATCACACGGTGAGCTCACTTTGTGTGTCTGCCTGCTGCAAATCTTCCTATATCTCTGTCACCCAATGTTTCCCAAAATACATCTTTATGGTAATTTAGCTCCTTTAAGAATCACTCCCATCTGTTCTCTGCTTCAAAGACAGTCACTTCAAGAGATGATTATCTTTGCTGGTTGGCTGTGGAAGATGGGGGGGGGCTGACACGCAATCTACAGAAAAGTCACCCAAATGTAGGTTCCATTTGTAATTCACTGCTGGAGTGTTTTCCAAATGTTTGTGTTTGGATGTTATTTTCTTCATCTCCCTGAGCCAGAAGGCCTTGTCAGAAAGTCAAACTTCAAAAGTGACAAACTGCTCTGATCATACAAGGGTGTTTTAGTTGCTAGGGAAACCACTTTAAAAGGAGAAACAGATCCTATTTGTGAATTTATAACTGAGAGAAGAAACAGATGCTAAGTTACTGAGCGAGTCCAATTTACTTTGAGACACACTTAGGGTCTGTGGGTGGCAAAAATTAGGGTTACATTTTTTAGGCCACAGACATAGCAAAAATCACCCAAATAATAGGAAACTTTCTTACTGTAGCCCAGAAATTATGAATATAAAACAAGAAAGCATTCTTCTTCTTAGCGTCATAAATCTGAAAAAAGAAAAAAAATCCAGAGATGAGACAAGTATGTTTCCCCAGGACACTCGTGGGATCCAGGACGATGGGATCTTAGAAAGAAACAGAAATCCCTTGTGAATACTCCAAAATATTTTCAAAGGATTTATCCAGAATGAAAAAAAAATTATGAAGATATTAGAGGCTGCTTTATACAGAAACAGATAAGAAGAAGGCCTAAGATTTTACTCAAAATATCTTCACATATCACCTATTTGCTGGTGAAGCCTAAAACATCTAGAACTTCATTCATTCTTCTTACAGCAAGTTTCAGAACCTTCCTTGAGAATGAGTTTTGATACCAGGAGAAAGGATGAATCCTTAGTGTTAGATATCTAGGCAATATCAGGGGCAGTTTCCAAAATAGGATAAAAGAATTTGTAGCTGGTAGTCAAATAAAAAATTATTCTTATTGTTGCTGTTATTATTTTTATCATATCATTATCTCTATTGCTCTTATTAACACCATCATAATTTATTATTATCATTATCAGCAGTATCATTATAATTCTTGTCATCTTAATCACCATGACCACTATATAATAAAAACAGCTATTCTTCTTTGATTATTTATTATATGCCAGGAATTTTGAGTGCCTTATATCCATTATCAGATCATTCTCAGGAGTTGGTAAACTTTTTCTGTTAAGGGCCAGATAGCAATATGTTAGGCTTTGTGGAGCATACTGTCACTGTTATAACTATTCAGCTTTGCCATTAGAGGGTAAAAGCAACCATAGAAAATATGCAGGTAAATGGGTTTGCCTGTGTTCCAACACAACTTTCCACCTGGTGTGTCTCAGGGCCAGTGACAGCAAGAAGTGTACCCATGGCCATAGGCAGCAGTGGTGGGTCAGGCTCCCTCCTGATTTCCATCAGAGCACTTTGAAAGTATTTTCTGAGTGATCTATCACAGAAACAAAGAACTGGGTACCACATGTTCTTGCTTATAAGCGGACCTTGAACAATTATCATAATACTATAAGAAAGCGCTTGACAGCAGTGGGAAACTGCCAAGGGAGGCAGAGGTTGGGGGCTGGATTGGCAGTAGTGGGAAACTGCCGGGGGTGGGGAGTCATACCTCATCAACAAGGGTACCTGTGTAATGAACATTTGTGGACCTAACCCCAAATTGTACCCCACATCTTTAAAATTAAAAATTAAAAAACAAGGAAGTACTTTCTGAACTAGCCATAAATCATTTTGTAAGTACCAAATGCTAAATGACTTGCATTTGTAATTTCATATATGTTTTTGAAAGACCACTCATCTTAGTAGCTGATGAGCTGTTTGACCTTAGACACATCACTTCCTGTGCCCAGATTCTGGATTCCCCAACTGTACAACACAGCTGGATCCGGACCATGCTGCACTGGATCCTAGTTTTTCCACCCATTAGTCATGACTGTGAATAAGTCCTGTGTGGCATTATAAAAGATGAATTAGAAAAGAGAAGAACAGAATTGAACAGAATCAAATTTAATAGGAAAATCTAAGTATGCACCATTTCTGAGAATTTGTTTCAAATTTACTTAAACTCGCAAGCACTATATTTGTGGTTTACAAATTTGGAAGCCACTAGACCAGATGATCTAAGACCTCTGTTGAGTTTTAAAATTCAATAACTCTATAAACTATCCACCCTGTAACAAAACCATTTAGACCACACACTGGAGTGATAGAAAGTCAATATAATGGTAGTTCATATAAATCCTTTCAGTCTCGCAATTGTTGAGGAACTGTTTAAAACCACACTCTATTATTATTAATATTATATTATGAATTATTTATATTGCTATTTATATTATTTTTATAATACTAATAACACTATAGCATATTAATTAGTAGTAATTAGAATTTTGCTATATTATAGGTATAATGTAATTGTACCTATATTTAAATATTTTTTATTGGAAAAATGTGTTTGATAAAGAAACAGGTTCTGCAAAATTTACCTGATTTTTTGTGGTACTACTTGATGACCTATACATAAAACATGGTTAAATAAGATGTACAGAGCCTATCAAATATGGGATCATTTTGAAATGGTTTGAACGTGTACCAGGATATATAAAACAAGTAAAGCTTTCTAGTTCTTGTTTTAATTTGAAGGCTACAGTAGATGTTATTGCTAGACCAAAATTATGATTTGCATTAAAATTGCAGTCCACCAGTCTATAGAACAATCCAGCCCAAAAACCCCAGTCGTTTTGCTTCCGTTTTAATGTGAAAGCCCCAGAGGAAGCACTGCTCATTTGCAGAAATGTTAGTGCCAATGTGTGTGTGATGAATTGAATGAAAAGGACAGGAAAGACACTTGAAGAATTCACATTCTGAAATTGAAACCCATCCTATTTTTAATCCTCTCTCTCTCGGGTATTTAATTCCAGATCCTAGTCAAGTCATGCCGTAAAAAGTATCCAGGTTGACAAATTATCAGTGCTTCACTTAGCTGCAATTTCCCTTCTGAAAACTATCTTCATGAATTAGTATTCAGAAACACAAGCTCAATGGAGAGCCAGCTTGGTTAAATAGAGAAATAACTCTGAAAACTGAAAGATTAACAATAGAAATCATACAGTTAGTTAAGAACAAAAAAGTGAGGCAGTAAATAAAAATCTTTAAACGTGCTGAATGTTTACAAGTTTTCAAACAACAGGTGTGAGTATAATTTTAAAAGCCCTATACCTGAAGGCCTAGGGTTTAAAAGGATCTCAAGAGTTGATCCTAGGAGCAGAGGCTAAGCTCACAGAGCTGTTCCCAGACACGGAGGATCAGGTCACTTCTTGTGCTCCACTGATATTGGGGGATGGTTAAATTTCCTTGGCAATAATATTAATCATTTTTAGAAGTCAAAGATTGGCTAAAGCTTAGGAAACATAACTTTGCCATAGCTCAAAGAATGCATGGCCAGACCATAGCTTAGCAAGGTAGTGGTGACTGGCTACTTAGGATCGAATGCTTGTCAAGGTAGTTGGGTAGTAATCTACTCAATGTCATCACAAAGTGGCAGGTGAGCGCATGTACTGACTGACATCAGGTGATGAACAGCAGGCAGATGGGTGGGTTAGCCACATGACAGCTGTCATATTGATGGGGTCTGTGTCATGAAAGTCATGAAGAGCTGATTAGGTTAACTTGTTTACAAAACAAGCTAGGATGGGATTGTCAAGCAATTCTCAACAGCTACCTCTGAGAAACTGGTTCTGTCCTTGGCTAGTGATTAGAGGTTACGTAAATTGCTAGAGAAACATGACAGATGTAGGCAATGTTAAAATGGCTGCTCATTGAGTATACTGACTTCATGTTATATACTTTCATTTCTACATTGTCGGTGGAAATACAGGCTAGTTCAGCCTCTATGGAGAGCGGTATGGCAGTTCCTAAAACAACTGGAAGTTGACCTTCCATACAATCCAGCAATCCCTCTTCTGGGAATATACCTGGAGGAACATAAACTGTTCTACCAAAAAGACGCTTGCACATGCATGTTTTTTTGCTGCATTATTTACCATAACAAAAACATGGAACCAACTCTACTGCCCATCAAAAGTGGACTGGATAAAGAAAATGTGATATATATACACAATGGAGTGTTGCACAGTCATAAAGAAGAACAAAACCATGAACTTCGCAGCATATTGGATGGAGTGGGAGACCATCATACTAAGTGATCTATCACAGAAACAAACAACTGAATATCATGTATTCTCACTCATAAGTGGAACCTGAACATTAATCACATTAGCACAAGGGAAGGATCAGCAGTCACTGGACACTGCTAGAGGAGGGAGAGAGGGAGGAAGGGGGGGTACATAACAATACAAAGGGTACCTGGTCCTATACTGGGGGAGTGAAAGCCAGTTGGAGACCCAGACCTCACCTGTACATAGCTTACCTGTATAGTTAATCCTTACTTTTACCCCATTCTCCACAATAAAATAAAATTTAATTTAAAAAAGAAATCAAAGATTTTTCTTCTGTAAGATCTTGAAAGTATGCTCATTCTATTACATAAGAAAAGTTATCCAGTCTCTTCGCAAGTTTTTTCAAATAAAATTTTCCCACTCACCATTTCAACCCATATTCAATTGTCAATTGCTTAATAATTTCTCTCACACAATGTTAAAGAAGAATGCTTATACTGGGTACACTGATATTCAATGGGAAAGGAAGAGAGTATTCAATTCAAATTTCATTTAAAAAGACTATAAGAGCTGGGCTCGGTGGCTCAGCCTGTAATCCCGCGCCTTTGGGAGGCTGAGGTGAGTGGATTGCCTGAGCCTGCGGGTTCGAGACCCGCCTGGTCAGCGAGACCTCATCTCTACAATAAATCAAAAAATCAGCCGGGTAGTGCATGCCTGTAATTCCAGCTACTCAGAAGGCTGAGGTGGAAGGATCGCCGGAGCCCAGCAGGTCGAGGCTGGGGTGGCCGGGAGAGGCCACTACACTCCAGTCTGGGCAACAGAGTGAGACTCCAACTCAAAAAAATAAAATTAAAAAAAATTTTAAAAAGACTATAAGAGACCTCAGCTATCAGATGTTTCCCTTAAAAAGAATGTAGATTTCATAGTGTTTAGTTTTCCAAATTTAATAAATGCCTTTAAAAAACAAAAAATGTAAATCAATTTTGCAGTTTTATGAATGGAATGTGTCCTTAGGAATAAAATCCCAATGTATAGCAACACACTTATAAGTATAGAAAGAATTTATGATGGCTCAACTTTCACTCATTGACCAGACGTTTCCTCTACAGAAGTGGTTCTTTATTCTGAGTGATTTTGCCCCCTGGGATATATCTGGCAATGTCTGGAGACATTTTTGGTTGTCACAAAAAGTGGAAGAAGTATACTTCTGGCATCTAGCGGGTAGAAGTTGGGGATGTTTCTAAACATCCTACAATGCATGGAATAGTCCCCAGCAACAAAGACAGACCTGATCCAAATGTCAATATTATGGAGGTTGAGAAGTGCTGCTCTACAATATTTGCCCCACAGAGACATGAAAAGTGATTGGAATAATGTGGCACTTTGAGCTATGTCTCTGACTTAATCATTGGTGAAGTGACTTGTTCCCGTACATGAACCTCAGATAAGTGGGATTCAAATTCATGCTTAGCAAAATTACAAATCCTTTCATGAGTCCATGACTTGGAAATTCAGGACTGTTTGAAAATGTTGAAGTTACGTAGGTCAAAATCCACACACACACACACACACACACACACACACACACACACACACACACATATACAATATTTAACACAGACAGAGTGCCCTACACACTACCGGTGCTCATTAATGAAGTCTGGTTTCTATACCAACCATTGTGGAGATAGGAGGGTCAAAATGACTGTCTTGGAGTCAGAAGGATTAATGCCAAAGGAAGTTGCTCTGGATAGAAAGTGAAAGTACCAAATTAAAATGGAAAAACCCCAGAATCAAGCTGTCAGATGTGCTATTATAGAGGTAGGAGTATCTTCCTGGGAAGAATTGAATATTCTAGTTGACTCTAACGAAAAATAGGTATCTTCAACTCAATTGTTTTGCATAACTTTTACATCTTATGAAATTCTTGTAAGAGAGCTGGTTCACTTTGTACAGCTGTCTGAGCATTTTCTGTTGGAAGAGTCAAGATGGGGGGATCATCACCAATGGAAAAGTTGAGGAGAAAACATAAATACCACAGAATCAGATTCCCTCTCATAGTGGAGAAGCAAAGTTTAAGAATGGCTGCTTAAGTTTCTTCACATAGTTAGTATTCAACAGCATGAGAAAAGAAAGAAATGAATGAGAAAATGAATAAAACTGATAGGTCATTCAACTCATTTTAATTTCTCTAAAAGTGATGCTTCCAAATTAGAGATGGGTTATTTAAAAGGGAATATTAATGAGAAATTTAGCTGTGGTGATTTGCATACCATGAGGACCCTGCTGCTGCGAGGAGATTCAATTCAAGCACTTAAGACAAAGGTGCTGAATCAAATCCAGTTTCATTCAGAGAATTTATTGATGGCCTAGTTTTACTATAGTACCATAGTTTTGAAAATGTTCAAGTTTAGCAGCAGTTCAAACTAGATACTTTAAAAACATTCTGAAGTATGTTCAGTACAGATTTTAGTGTAAAAAAAAAAAACCACACCCAATATTTGGGCTTAATTCAGTCTTTAGAAAATCTTCAAGTATATTTGGTGTTAAAAGACATAGTGTTGGCTGTGTTTTGTTTTTTTTGAAATGGACTCTGATTCTTCTTCCTGAAAGATTCAAAAGGTCAGGTATAAGAATTCTGTAAGGGCGATGCTCTTAAAATTGCAACTATGTTGTAGGAACCATCCACCAAAATTGAACTGTCCCCAAACAAACTGTCAGTACTCAAAATTAAAATGTGTATTCAGTCACATTCTGCACTCCATTAAAAGAAAAAGTGCAACTTCGAATCCTGGGAGTAAAATTATTATGTAGCCTTGAGATATAAACCTAATCAGGTAATATAAACTATCAGGTGGCCTAAAATTCAAGCTTAACTAAGGTAATTCTTTGTGGTATTTATATCTTGAAAATAGGTATTTTAGGGCAACCCCCTCGAGTCCCCTCCCAATGTGGGAGACTTTCTGTCTTCTCAATAAATCCTGCTCCACCCTCCCCCCCAAAAATAGGTATTTTAGCCTTGTTGAAATGTTATTATTGTAGAGGGACTTTTTAAATAATTAATGCTATGTAATTCAGTGTGGCTACGTATGCAGAGAATCTCTGCAAATTCATGTATGTCTTTTAAATCCTAGGTCAATTTATAATTCAACTAAAATCTGGACAGAAAAACAGGTTTCTTTAAAAAGAAAGAGGCTAATGTGCTTTTGTTATAGGAACAAGTTTCTTTTTCAGTATACCATAATTTTAAGACTAAATATTTTCTTTTTTTAAGCGTCCACTAGAAATAGTTCAAATTCTTTACTATAGGCCTCAAAAAATGTTTAATTTGGGTGAAAAAGCAGTGCTCTCCAAGTTTCTGGAGTATGGACACAATTAAATGATTTGAGCACATACTTCTACTATATGAACATCTATTTTGTCTATTTATTTATTTATTATCATGCACATGTACTTTTGGACAAATAAATGTTAAACATGCACCTTTCATGGATTGGAAGAATCAATAATGTTAAAATGACCATACTGCCCAAAGCAATCTACAGATTTAATGCAATCCTGATTAAAATGCCAATTTTGTTCTTCACAGAACTAGAAAAAAAAATCTACCAGCATCATTCTTCTCAGACCTGCAAATAACAATACAGAAATTCATATGGAAACACAAACAACCATGAATAGCCAAAACAAACCTTAGGGGAAAAAAAAAAGCAGGAGGTATCACATTCCCAGACTTTAAACTTTACTATACAGCTAATCAAAGCAGCCTGGTATCAGTATAAAAATAGGTATATAGTCCAATAGAACAGGAGAGAAATTCTGGAAGCAAAACTTCAATTTCTCTACCAACTCATCTTCAATAAAGCCTCCAACAACAAACACTGGGGAGAGGAGAACCCATTCAGTAAGTGATGCTGGGAAAACTGGCTGACCACGTGCAGAAGATTGAAACAGGATCCCTATCTATCACCATACACAAAAATCAACTCTAAATGGATCAAAGACCTAAATGTAAAACCTCAAACTATAAGAACCTTAGAAAATGCAGGAGACAGCCTTATGGAAGTTGGAACTGGCAAACAATTCCCGAGCAAAACCCCAAGAGCCCATGCCATAAGAGATAAGATAGACAAGTGGACCTCATCAAACTGAAAAGCTTCTGCAAAGCCAAAGAAACCATCAAGAGATCAGGAAAACAGCTAACAGAAGGGGAAAAAATATTTGCAAATTGTATATCTGACAAAAGCCTAATAGCCAGGATCTACAAGGAACTCAAACATGCCGAAAGGAAAAAAAACAAACAGCCCCATTAAAAAGTAGACAAAAGACATGAATAGACACGTCTCAAAAGAAGATATATAGGCAGCCAATGGACACATAACAAAGTGCTCAGCCTTGAGAATGCATATCAAAACCACATTGAGATACCATCTAACCCCAGTAAGAATGGCCATCATTAATAAACAACAGATGCTAGAAAAGGATGCGGAGAAAAAGGAACACTTCTACACTGCTGGTGGGAATGCAAACTAGGGCAACCTCTTTGGAAAGCAACATGATGATTTCTAAAAGAACTAGACATTGACCTTCCATATGACCCAGCAATCTTTCCTACTGGGAATATATTTGGAAGAACTCAAATCATTCTACCAAAAAGATACCTGCACACGCATGTTTATTGCAGTACTATTCACAACAGCAAAAACATAGAACCAACCATGCTGCCTATCAAAACTGGACTGGATAAAAAAAAAATGTGGTACATATATGCAATGGAATATTACACAGTCATAAAGAAGGACAAACATATGGACTTCGCAGAAACTTGGGTGGATTTAGAGTCTATCATACCCAGTTATCTATCACAGAAACAAAGAACAGAGTACCACATGTTCTCATTCATAAGCAGACCCTGAACATTTACCATAATACTATTAGAAAGGGATTGGAAAAAGTGCGATACTACTGGGGGTGGGGAGGTTGAACAAAACATCAATAAGGGTACCTGATCTCAAGCCAGGTATAGTGGGGACTAAAGGGAGGCCCAAACTATACCTGTATGATGACCACTTGTATACCTAATGCTGAATTTTACCCCACATCTTTAAAATAAATAAATACATACATACATACATACATAAAGGAAAAAATCTAACAGTTTATATGGAATCACAAAAGGTTCTGAATAGCCAAAACAATTCTAAGCAAAAGAACAATTGCAGAAGCTTTATACTGCCTGACTTCAAATTATACTATAAGACTATAGTAACTAAAACAGCATGTTACTGGCGCAAGAATAGATAGATTGACCAATAGAACAAAAGAATAGACTAGAGAACCCAGAAATAACATCACATTCCTATAACCAACTGATCTTTGACAAAGTCAACAAAAATAAGCAACAAGAAAAGGACACCTTAGTCAATGAGTGGTGTGGGAAAAATTGGTCAGCCATATACAGAAGAATGAAATTAGACCCCATCTCTCACCATATGCAAAAATTAACTCAAGATGAATCAAAGACCCAAATGTAAGACCTGAAACTATAAAAATTCTGGAAGAAAACCTAGGAAACATTCTTCTGGATATTGGCACAAAGAATTTATGACAAAGACCCCAAAGGCAAGTGCAACAAAAACTAAAATAGACAAATGGGACTTAACTAAACTAAAAAGCTTCTGCACAACAAAAGAAATCATCAACAGAGTGAAGAGAAACCCTACTGAAGGGAAGAAAATATTTGATAATGTCTAGAATCCACAAGGAACTCCAACAACTCAACAGGAAAAAAACAAACAACCCCATCAAAAAGTGGACAAAGGCTATAAATAGATACTTCTCAATAGAAGACTCCCAAGTGGCCAACAAACATATGAAAAAAATACTCAACATCACTATTCATCAGAGAAACTAAAATTAAAACCACAATGAACTATCACCTCACATCAGTCAGAATGGCTATGATTAGAAAATCAAAGAACAGATGTTGGTGTGGTTACAGAGAAAGAGAAATGCTCATCCACTGTTAATGGGATTGCAAACTTGTTCAGTCTCTATGGAAAACAGTATGGAGATTTCTCAAACAACTAAAAATTGAATTACCATTTGACCCAGCAATCTCATTACTAAGGATATACTCAAAGGAAAAGAAATCGACATGTTTAAAAAATATACTTGCAGCCGGGCTCGGTGGCTCAGCCTGTAATCCCGCGCCTTTGGGAGGCTGAGGTGAGTGGATTGCCTGAGCCTGCGGGTTCGAGACCCGCCTGGCAGCAAGACCTCATCTCTACATAAAT
>NW_007258381.1:0-22776 GCF_000164805.1 Carlito syrichta | reverse complement strand
TCGCCGGAGCCCAGCAGGTCGAGGGTGCAGTGGCCGGGAGCGGCCACTGCACTCCAGTCTGGGCGACAGAGTGAGACTCCAACTCAAAAAAGTATAAATATATATATACTTGCACTCATATTTTCACAGCAGCACTATTCACAATAGCAAAATCATGAAACCAACCTAACTGCTCATCAATAGTTAACTGAATAAAGAAAATGTGGTATATATTAACCATGGAATACTATGCAGTCATAAAAAGAATGAAATTGTGTCCTTCGGAGCGACGAGGACGGAGGTAGAGATCATCATCCTAAGAGAACTGACTTAGAAACAGAAAACCAAGCATCACATGTTCTCATTCATATGTGGGAGGTAAATGGTCACAAAGATGGAAGTAAGAGACACAGGGGACAAGAATACGCAGTGGAGCAGAGTTAAGGTTCAGAAATCACCTTGCGGGTATAATATTCACTATCTGGGGAATGGGCCACCTGAGACCCAATCTCCACCACTCCACAATATGTCTATGTAATGAACATGCATGTGAATCTAGATTAAAGATGAAAAACAAATAAACCTGCACAGATAAACAACAGACGCAAATAAGCAATGGAAATTAAAATGGTGAAAATCAAACCACAGATTAATAATTTTTTCCATGTCCTCAGGGATTACCTGGCATAGCCACTGCGATGCACTGACCACATATGAAACTACCACAATAAGCATAACTTAAGCTATTCAAGCACGGTGGCTGATTTTATGCCTTATTAAGCTATTTGAGCTTATAGGAACTGCTATACAATACCCACCAAAGTTAGAAGCCAGTTTGCCCTAACATCTGAGAGACAGATGTACTTCTGGAGACAATCTTTGACACCTTGTAATTAAAAGAATGGGCTAGAAAGATGGAGGGATAAGGCCAAGTAATGATAGTCTTTGTGGCTGGTCACGCTCTGTGACCTCTTTCAACTCAAGACTATCTCAGCTACTACAAAACCCTGGGAAAAGCACAGAAAGGTAAAATAAGTCAATCATTTTGAGAGACCTATATTTACATGTCTTACCTCATCCCTTGGAGCTCCTTCTTAGGTCAAATTCTTACCTCATCCTTCCTGAATCTCCAGCATCTGCCTTTTGACCTATTCAGTAAGTTGGATGCCTCACAGACCTAGCAGAAGTTTTTCACTCTTTTCCTTGGGTTTCCTTCAGAAAATACAAACTATTTCACTTCAATTCTCAAACCACTTTGTGTAAACTGAATGTGTGAATTTTGGAAAACACACGAGCATAAGAACATGCACATTTCCTTTTTGGAACAAGAACTATATTGAAAAGAATACCGTAACCCTTTCTGAAGACTCCAGAAGGAAACCACTCACTCAAGAAGTTGAGTTAAATAATGAGAACATCCAGGTGTTCTCCTTTTGGACACATTCCCCAAGTAGAGGCTTCAGGCTGTGCACAAAGTCTGGAGACTGCCTAGCAGACCGGTCTTCTGGCAAAGGGCAAGGAACTCACACAGAGGAGAAGTCCAAAAAAGGTATTTTTCCCATAAGCATCTGAAAATAGCTTGTGCTTTTAAATTTCTTTTTAATCAGTTCAGCAAATGGCAGCATCACCCAGGCCAAATCTGCTTTATTTTACTTAGGCAAAGTAATGTTCTCACAACCCACACAGGTCCAGATATTGGTCCCTCTTCCTTCTCACTGCCCCTCCCACTTCTGAGGACAGAGGCTCTGGAGGTTGCAAGGGAAGGGGGTGCACTCGTGAGGAGTCACCAAGCGCTTTCTATAATGCCCTTGGTCATCTGAAATGTTTTATCCCCTTTCATTAGATTCATTCCTCTTTGGCCTTACTTTTTATTCCTGATTTTCTTTTGTTTTCCATTTCTTTTTTTCATCAAATAACATTCTATTTTCTTGAAACACTTTCCCTCTAAAAATCCACCCACTTCAATTGAGTCACTGAGTCATTTGAATGGACTCTTTCTTATTAATAGGTAAACAATCTGAACTCCAAAGCTATTTGCTATAAATGTGAAATGCCCCCCTCTTCAGCAGTTTACATGACTAAGGCAGATTGTGTAACACCTCCTCACCTTCCACCCTCACAGTCACAGAAGAGACACAGCTATAACCATTCCCAACTCCTATCTACTCAGCCATTTTTATTTACCCATTGTTTGTTCAATAAATCTTAAGTGAGCACTAGATAAGAGCCAGGCATTATTCTAAATCCTGGGAATACAACAGTGAAGTAAACATATCAAACTCCTTGTCCTCGTGTAGTCTCTATTTTAGAAGAGGAAGACAGATGTTAACAAAAATAATCAGTTATATAATATATTAGAATATGATTGTGCTAAGAAAGAAATAAGCATGGAAGATATGAAAAGGAAACATCAGAAGGTGGAGGTGGGAATACAATAGATTTAAGTAGGTTGGGCAGAGAAGGTTGTCCTCACACAAGCATCTATTCATGCTCATTTTTTTTATTCATGCCCCCTGAGTTTTAGTCTCTTGTCAATGCCTTTATTTATTTATTTTCCCAGAGCAGCCTCATCAGTGTAGGAACCTGAAGATGACTTTTAAGAAGAGATGTGATCAGCAACTTGGATGGATTTAGTGTCTATCACACTCAGTGATCTACCACAGAAGCAAAAAATAGACTCCCATATGTTCTCACTCATAAGAGGACCTTAAACAATTATCATAATACTATAAGAAAGGGATTGGCAGTAGTGGAAAACTGTCAGGAAAGGTGGGGTGGGACTGGCAGTTGAGGGAAAATGCCAGAGGAAAGGGGGCACTTCTCATCAATAAGGGTACCTACATAATGAACATTTGTATATCTAACCCTGATTTGTACCCCGCATCTTCAAAAGAAAAAAAAAAGGAAGAAGAAGAGGTGTAAAGGAAGGGGAAATAAACCACACAGATATCTAAGTGAAAATACTCCAGGAAGAGGGAACAGCAAAAATCAAGACCCAAAAGTGCAAGGATATCTGGCAAGCTGGAGGAACAGAGGCTGGTGTGACTGAAACAAATGATGCTGGGGAGGAGTGCAGGAGGTGAGGCCAGAGTGCGTGAGAAGGGGATCAGGTTGCTCAAGCCTTGTCAGCCACTGTATGGACTTCGGCTTGATCCTGAGCGAGGTGAAAAACTACTGAAACATTCATAGCAAAGCAGTAACGTGACTTCCCAACCCAGTAGCAATGAGTATATCAAGCACCCAAATCTTAATTCCTATATGTCATACCCTCCAACAATGAACCAAGACTCCTTGGAGAAATGACTGATTTCAAAGTTGAGTCCAAAAAAAAGCACAAAGTGATACTAAAAGTTACACAGACACACATAAATAGATGGGATAAGGAAAGAAAGAACAACAGTTCAATTGGAGACATGATAGGTTGAAGAGGTTTTTTTATACTTCCAAGTGAAGATGCTGAGTATGGAGTTGGATATATGAGCCTAGAGTTTAAATATAGGGTTAGATCTAGAGATTTTAATGTGGAAGTTATCAAGATATAGAAAGCATTTAAAGCATGAGATTGAACTATTTCACCTAAACAAGGAGTAAATGTAGAAGAAAACAAATGAACAAACAGGCAAAGGTGGTAATGTGAGAAGATGAAGACTAAAAAATCGGGAGTGTTCATAGAAAACAGCTCCAATAGTTCCATTTTTCTGGGACTCAGGACACATGAATCTGCGCTGTGGAAGTTCAGGCTGACATGGCCGGTCCAGGTGCAATTACAGACAGTTCCAAATGCAGCCTGAGAAATTTCTACTTCAGAATTCAGAACAAGTGAGAGCAGCAGATTTGTAGACTTAGCAGTTGTCAACATAAAGCTAGCGGAAGCTTTCTAAGCTGATGAGACTGCTCTGGGAAAATATAAAGGCACTGAGACGAGACTAGAACTCTGGTACCATGAAAAAGAAAATGAGCAAGAATAGATGCTTATGTGAGGACTACCGCTGGTAGGCGGCTCTTTCCACAATGACCTTTTCAAAGCAAAGGCTCTGCACTTGGAGAGTTGAAGGCTTCTCACAGAATACTGCAGCTGGACTTGTAAAACTGTTAAGACTCACTCTGCTGGGGCTTCCACACATTAATCTCATTGATTCCTTTTGTTTACCTGTATCCTAGCTACAAATGGGAAATTTAATCACTTCAAATATCCCCCAAAGAATTTTGACAGGACCAGAGACGATAATAATATCATGATGAGCACAAAGTTTACTCTGTGCCAAACCTTTATTAAGTGCTTTCTCATTGAGTCCTCACAAAAACTCTATGAAATAGAAATTATTATCATCCCTACTTAATAAGTGAGGATTCTTAAAATTGGTTAGAAAACCTCCCCCAGGGTCATACATCAAGCAAATGACAGCCCCAGCACTCAGACACATGTCTTTCTGAATTCATAGCACTGTGATCTTAACCATTATCACACAATGTTTCCCAGAGAGGTGCCTCTCAGAGGTGCCACTTGGAAGAGCAGACAGTGAGAAACTGGGGCTGAAGTCAGGAGAGAGTAGGATGAAGATGTAACTGTCACTTAGCCTGGCCTTGTGCCTTAACCATTTAAGGAACTCTCATTTGGAGCCCATGGTTTACTGAAGAAGAAAAGTCTCTCGTGGATAGAATTCCAAGTGAAAAGATATCTGCAGGATAAACATGGTAGAATTGAAATCGGATCTATCCATGCTACTGGGTCTTCCAAGAAATGAATGTTTGCTACAAAATCTGAACACGCTTCTAGAGTAACTCCTAGCGTCATCTCAAAGAACCTTCAAGTCTTAATACATATAACTTTTAAATAGGAAGTAAATAAGTCAGTGAAAGTTTTGCAGTAATTCACAATGACTGAATTTTTGAAACTTTTATTCACTATTCATCTGATCCATGACTCTGAGATTTTAAAAGTCTTTACCATAATCAGGAGATATTGGGAGCAGTTAAAGCCACGATATCCTGAGAAAACAAGCTGGAAAAAAAAGGGAATGAAAATGTACTAATCTTCCCTATTTGAGCAATGCAAGGGGAAAAAAAAGTCTGAATTTGCAAAGCAAAGAATACTTTTCTCTCCCAAATATAAATAGGTTCCCAGCTATTGCACATGTACACATGCCCACCTGCTTGAATATATAGAAAAACAATTAACTCACTCTGGAATGCATTCATGGTGGATTAGTTAAATCCTCTCTCCCTGTCTTATTTCACTTACATCTAGTAATGTGACCCTGATTGCAGAGCAATGCCTTGCGCGTAAAAGCTGCAGGAACATTCAGTACCCATTTATTATTCCCTCATCACAGGCTTGACACACCCAGCAGAAGTGGAATTATGTTCAGCACCATGAACAACGATGCTATCTTCAGTTTACTACTGTAGATAATTCTCAGTTTTAAGGGACACCACCAGAAAGCAAACAATAACAACAACAACCAAAAAACAGGTAATAAAACCTCATATGTAGAGTCCTAAGCTTTAGCTGAAGAGCATACAAATATTGGAATGCTAGGTTAATAAAAGAGAAAGAAGGGAAAAGAGAGAGAGAAGAAAAAGGAAGAAAAGTTCAAGGAAGAACAAAGAAGAATAAGTGGAATTGTGATTTCTAAATTTTCTAATCACAAAGCATAACTAAGAATATGTTAAGAAGCTAGAATTATATTTTGGAACCTATTTCAAGATCAAATAATTTAAATAATAATATATTTTTCTATTCTCAACATGAGAATTAGAAACACTAATTTTTTTTAATTTTAAAAATACATAATCTCAAATTTAGTCTTAAAAAGTCTTTAAAAAGTTTAAACACAAGCTTAAGCACAAAGCTTTTTTTCAAATTCATCATATTCAGTCCTACCCATGATTTACTTAAATTATTTCCTACTATATACTGTTACAGTACAATCAGCTTTTCCTGGAGCAATTTCAAAGTTGAGCATGCATCAGTCCACAGCTAACTTAACATGTGCTGTCTGCTACCACATCACCTAAACGTAACTGCTGTGATATGAACAAGAAACAAAAAGACAGTACACAGCTATCATTGATCAAATGTACAACATAGTGGCAGTATCAAAGAATTGTACTAATAATGCCAAAGAACTCACAGAACGTCCAAGTCCAAGGTACCAGCTGCACACAGAGGCTGACACCATGTGCCAAATTAGCAGATGTCAAGAAAGCAGCAGTTGTAACAACAAGGTCAGTGTCAGCCAATAGAACTCATTGACAAACACTGGCCTGTGTCAGCTGCTGATATTGATGAGCTGCAAAGATGACAAAGCACTGTAAAAATGAAGCCCTCTTTTCTCCCTGCTTCCCAACAACTCTGAACTGGAAATAGCAATGCATCTGTTATTTCAGTCCCATCTGAATAAATTAACCTATCTCAACCTTAGCAGTGTTCTAAGAGAAACTCTTTGCCTAGAAATTGAGGGAAGTCCTATTTTTGAAAATTAATAAAATGGCCTAATCTGATTTGGTTGCAAAAGTGTGTTGCTCTTTCAAGTGAATGACAGATAGATGACTGATAGATAGAGAGATAGATAGATAAAGATAGATAAGATAGTCAGATACACACATACATACACACTTGTTTCTATGTATATTAACATATATTAATATATGTATATATTACATTACTAAGGGTTGACAGAAATGCCTTCAAGTCAAAAGTCTGAAGTAAATAACTCAAATGTACGATAGCTTCTACATTAAATTAAGTGGCACTCTCAAATTAATTCAAAAAATTTTGGTAGATGTCATCTATGTGCCAGGAATTGAGAAAATAAAAAATGAAAATTATATTCCTGTTCTCATTCGTAATCTTATGAAAAAATAGATAGATAAACACAAAACATTGCACAATGACTTAACTGCTTTCCTAGAGATCCATGAAAAAATGCTATACTAAGTCATAGATAGGAGAAGATATTTGCAGTCTACATAGAATCAAGAAAGGATCTACAACTCAAAAATATGTTTAAGTGCTCTGCAATTCAGTTTAAAAAAATAAAAGAGCAAATTATATGAGGAGAAATGTGAATGGCTAATATTCACAGAAATGTGAATGACTAAAAACGAGGTATTCAATCTTACTGGTAATAAAGAAAATGCAAATTAAGACCATAAGGAAATATCATTTTCTACCCACCAAACTGACAATACTAAGTGCTGACAAGAATGTGGAGCAACAGGTAATGCCACATATAGCTAAAGGGAGAATTAACTGGAAAATCCACCTTGGAGAGCAATTTGGCAACATCCCAGAAAAAGTGAAAGTGGGTGTACTCTCTGACCCAGCAAACCCATTCCTAGGTATACATCCTAGAGAAACTCCTGCACCTGGCCCAATAAATCAGATATGTGACTATCTTATTGATGACTTGCATTAGAGGAAAACAGAAAACAATCAAAATGCCCATCAACAGGAGACAAGATAAATATATATAATATATTCACCCACTGAAATACAAAGCAACGAATTACCTAGAATTATATGTATCAACATATCTGTATCTCAGGAAAATAATATTGCAGAAAATAATCAAACGATAAAAGATTCTTACTGTGGGATCATATGAGTAATGTTTCAGAAAATGTAAAAGCACCTATACATAATTTTACAGACACTGACATACATAATATTAATATAAAATGTTCGTGAGAATTAGAAACACTAAGTCTGGCATAGGGAACTCTGCGCCAAATTGAGGCAAATGAGATGGGCAAGGTACACAAGAAGTCTCAGCAATACGGAAAGCTCATTATTGCTCTTAGTCATGTGCTTGAAATATTTTAGAATATGAATAAGCTAAAAATTCAACAGAAGCACAGGTAAAGGAACAACCAGCCCTGCTTAAAGATAAATAATCCTGAAGTTAAAATGAATAAAATGACTGTGTATCATCATGGGTATCAAAAAATCTGCTGGGGAGAAGTCAGTGTCAGAATTTCCAGGAAAAAAAGCACATGGACCCCAATACTGATCCTTCAGCTCCACTGCTTTTCTACTCCTTTACTTTCATCTGGAAGTCTTAACTGAGCACTGTTGTTAATATCAAATATTTTATGCACTTTGCACAAGTATTGAAGACTCCTCATCACTGCCACCACGGAGACAGGGGGGTGTCTTGGGATTATGAAGGTAGCACCTCCTAAGGATCTTGCTAGAAGGCTTCTAGAGAGACTAGTGAATTAACAAGTACAGTACAGAGTGATGCGTCAATGCCAGAGGTTGTGAGAGGATAAGAAAGTGAAAAGACTGGTCTGAAAAATAAGACAAAATAAAATAAAACAGCCTCTGGCTTGAGTCTTGAAGGACACCAGGCAGAATCACAAAAATCATGAATCTTAGAGCTGAAATAAAACTTACTAAAAAAATTCTGCCAGATCAGGGTGAGGAAGATGGGGAGAGGGGGGTTTAAAAGGAGGAGAATAAATGTTCTTTCACTCACAAGGATAATGGTGATGAAGAGTGCCTCGCCCAAGAACTGGCCTGGCTCGAGAGAAAAAAAAAAACTGTACTTTCAAAGTTTCTTCTGGTTCTTTGAGTAGTTGGTATATATGTTCATATGTATTTATATATTCATATTTTAATATAAATTATATATTAACTATTTTCAAACAAAAAATTATCTTTTTATCATGTTGGTATATTTATATGCAAATACTGTATCATTATATAGTATTGAATGTGATTATTTACAATTTTTTTAATCTGACTTAGTCCATTGACATAAAATACAAAATGAAATGATTATAAAAATAAGGACATACACATTCAAAGAGCTTATTACAGTATAGAATGATTGAGATCTGATCCGTTGTCAACTTTATTTTCTATATTGAGAGAAGGTTTAGTGGTTCCTGGAATTTGGGGAGGAATGGATTTTAGATGTTTATATCAACATGTAATTTGGGGGGGAGAAAGTCTAAGACTCCTGGGAAAGTCCAAGACAGAGGAACGTAAGGTTAAACAAAGAGTTTACAACTCTCAATAATAAATGAATACAAATTTTCAGGTTTAGAGTCCAGAGAAGATGATAGAAGCCACGGCAACCAGGAGAGGGTAAGTCAGGACTATAGGATGAGAAGAAGAGGGATCCTGTGGAAAGATTGTGGGGAAGGGGGATTGGGTTTGGAATTACAACACGGCAGGTAGCCAGAGCCCAAGTGAAAAGCCCCACTGCCAGTAATAGCAGGGAAACTTCTAAGAGATGTCTTGTTCTCCATATTCAATTACTTTTTATCCTGTGCTATGCTGCATCCACCTCCATTAACTTTCTAAACTTCAGTAAGAGTCAACTCCATAGAGCAGTTGTGTGTTGCTGGCATTTAGAGAAATGTAGAAAGAGGCACAATTGCTAAAATGAACCGAAGTGAGTCAACTAGAAAAATAGCTTAGGATCCATTAAAGTAGGAATGGGAGAAAGAAGTCACATGAAACTGAGGTTACTTTTGCTTTAGGTAAATCTTTTAAAATATTCTTGGAGCCCTGGACTTCCCACAATATGAGGGAAGAGGAATCTAGCTCATTTATCTGTTAATTAAAGGAAAAGTTGTCATTCAGAGGTAAAGTGTTTTAGAATAGTCAAGACATCTTATCTGCTTTACTTATATGTGTACAAGCCTGGACCAATAAACCCCAAAACATTTCCAGAGATTTTCTCTGGATAAGAAAAGTATGGGAGTGTATTAGTATCTTTCTTTCTTTTCTTTTTCTTTTTCTAATATTCAAACAATATACTTTAAAGGTTAGAATAAAACAACACTAAATAAATTTACTATTCAAACAGAGAATAAACTCAAGTCATCATTTTACATTTTTCCTGCCCACTATAAGTTAAGAAAACATACCCACCCCAGTGAAAGCACTTTTCCCAAGCGGGCATTAAAGAGGCACTTCACCTGCTTGACCCAAATCCCACCCAGCTAGCAACATTGCATAAGAAGAGACACTCAACCTAGGAAGATTCACCCAGGAGGATTGTCTAATACTACTAACATTTGCATTTTTAAATTTTTGTCTGGTTCAGCCTGTAATCTCAGCACTTTAGGAGGCCAAGACGCATGGATTGCTTGAGCCCACGGGTTCAAGACCAGACCGGGCAACTTGGTAAGACCTCGTCTCTACAGTACTTCAAAAATTAGCCAGGCTTGGTAGTGTGCACCTGTAGTGCCAGCTACTTAGAAGGCTGAGGCAAAAGGATCATCTGAGCCCAGCAGATCAAGGCTGTGGTGGCCATGAGCGTGCCACTGCACTCCAGCCTGGACAACAGAGTGAGACTGCAACTCAAAAAAAAAAAAAAATTATCATACCCATCATAAAACATAGTTTCTAGTGAAAATTGCCCTTACTAGGGCATGTTTCAGTACATTAAAATACCCAGTTAAATTTGAATTTCAGTTAAACACTTAATAAGTGTTTAGTTGCACAAACGTTTAGGATATATATCTTAGCATAGTATGTCCCAAGTATTTTATGCAACATACTTACACTAAAAAAGTTATTTGTTGTTTATCTGAAATTCAAATTTAACTGAGACTCCTATCTTTTTATTTGCTAAATTTGCACTATTCTTATTCTTTGTACTAAGACTCTTAACAAGTGCTAGAGAACTATTTAAGCTACTTACTACCTGTGTTGTATTTTATGAGCAGAAGTGTTTGAGGAGAAAATAGAGAATTGTAAATTGAATAACAAGTGCATTTCCAAACACCGTTAACCTCAACAGTGATAGTGAGAAGCAGTAGGTGAACCCCTTGCCTGTCAGGAGAGGTAAATGGGGCCAGTTGAAACACTTCTGCCAAATGAAATTGTGCCTTGTGGGCATACAACCTATTCAGGTCATCATCCAATTTTTCTGTTAAATTGCTGAGTGAAAGTGAGAACAGCCTGAACCACAACAAAGTGGATTCTAGATGCACAAGCTATTCGTTTTGACATGTATATAAAGCTATTTTCTCATGTATGAAAAAATTTTCCATAATCTTAGTAGTTTAAATTATTCAACTATACATATGTCTGGTGAGAAAACATACGAGGGAGATCAAAAAAAAAAAAACAGAATTATTTTTCTGGCGGGTGGCTGTACAGGCTTCCCCTGCTAGGTGAGCGTTCTAAGGAACCTATTGGCCTCAGTGTACCAGCGAGCACTGTTTTGAGAGGCTACATTCAACTTCAGTGAATTTTTTTTTTTTTTTTAGATTCTTTCAGTGCATTTGTATATTTCATAATGAATGATTTGCAGGCACACCTGCCCATTCCAAACTGAGTGTTCAACAGTTTTTGACCAAAAATGGCAAAGACCCCCATGGCCCTACCTGTCCTATTTACCTGATCTCACCCCAAGTGACTTTTTTGTTAGTTTGTTTTTCTGGATGAAAAAAGTCCTCAAAAGGAAACATTTTGCCAATGTGGAAGAGGGAAAACCAAAAATGACAGAAGCACTAAAAGGAATCAAAATGGACAAATTCAAAAACTGTTTTGGCCGTGGGAAAAAAAGTCTCGATAGGCGTATTGCATCAAATGGAGTGTTCTTTGAAGGTGACTGAAGCTCAAACATGGAAGATGTAAATACACAATTTTATATAAATAAATTCTGGATTTTGGGGGTCCTCCTTCATATGTTTTGAGAAGTTGTGTGTTTTGAAGATAAATGCTCTAGACTGAGCTTTTTCTGCTTCTCAAAGGATTTGCTTGCTTGTAAACTTTATAACTGATATGCAAATATCAGTTGATGTTCTAAGTTCATGTATTTGCCTTTTTCTAGTATTAATAAGATACCGTTTCCCATAGCTACAGAGGATGCAGTTTCAAATGTCCCTTGCCCTTTTTAATTTTTTAAGGGAAAAAAGTGAGTTTGGTATGTTTTTCAAGCAAGATCAATTTAATTATTTTGAATATTAAAGCTTTGAACATAGTATACTTTTTATGGATTTACCAGTAATGGGCTAAATCACAAGTCTTCATCTTATGTTCACAGACCAATGCTGACCAGCCATCTATTTTTGAAAAGGAAATTTTATTGGAACACAGCCTCACCCTTTCATTTGCGAATTGTCTTTTGCTACAAAAGCAGGATTGAGCAGTTACATACAACAAAGCCTAAAATGTCGACTATCTGACTCTTTATACAAAAGATTTGCCAATCTCTGGCTTAAACAGACATTCACCAACAGTCAAGGGGACCGATTACTGCCCTGGGCTGTTTGGTTATATTTAAGATAGTATGACAGCCTTGTTAATTTCTACTTTGTATAGCAGAGAGAGAGAGGCCATAATACTATAAAAATGTAAAAATGTCTGGCAAAGCAAGATGAAAAGCAAATCTGATGAAAGGGGTTCGCTCCTTATTTATTCTAACCTAAAAAACTTTCTCAGTGGCTCACTCACCTCGATCCTTAGTTCCTGAACTAGAGCAAGGAAATAGATATCCAGTGGGTGTAAGAATAAGATTAACAATCCAGTTTGATTTATTTTTCCTGTTTTTTTTTTTTTCTAACCAAAATCCTTTAAAGTTCTAGCCTCTGGCAAATCCCACCCTCAACCCTAGAAAACACTAGCCTACCTCAGGTCTAAAAACAATATGAACCTGTCCCCATGGTCAGTTGGTACACTTTCATTTGGGGAAAATAGGAGATCGTATTTTTCATGCAATGCTGTGGAGATGAAATCGTATTCAGGCTTCAATTTTGGTGGTGCCTCCAGGATGCTATGCAAAATTTATTCTTTGAAGCCTGGAAAAAAGCTACCCAGAGGCAATTTATTACGCTGCTCCCCATTTCCAACAGGAAATCCCGCAAACATTGGCTATAGACATGCCTCATTTTGAAAAATGTACACATTACACTGCATTTCTATTCATTAAACCCTACTTACAGTGCTCTGCAGGCCCTTTCCTCCAGAAACAGGTCCAGTAGCCTTTCCAGATTATAGATCCAAACTCTTTTCTCACTACATTTGTGGAAGGAAGGACAATGAAGACACCAAATGCTGGTCTGTTTAGACAGATCCCAGAGACATCAACCTGGAATTGGGTCTACATGTTGTCTACTCATTGCAGTGTTTGTAAAATCAGGACATGACTTTTAGTTCAATTTATGCTTCTTTGGGGTGGTTTTGGGAAGGTTAATGGAGATTTTGGTAAGGGGCTTTGGGTTCCCTCATCCTCGACCATTCTTAGGCACATCCACTGGAGGCAAACTCTTCACCAGAGAGATCAGAAAAGTATCATTCTGTTGCTTACCAGAACAGTAGGCTTTAGCGAACTAAAAACCAATGGAATAATTCACCCTCATATTGAACAGTCTTAATCAGAATCTAATTTAACTTCATGCTCTGTCCCATTTGTCAACCATAAAGCGAAAATAAAAGGGTTTTGTAATGATGAGATGTACATATTCAAAATCTCTCTTTTAAATGTAGTGAAACTTGAGTAGCAAACCACAAGTGTTGGGTTGGCTTTGTGGACTGGCCTATGAGAGTATTTCCTGGAAGAGCAGAGAAATTCTTAGAACCAGCAGCATTGGTACTGGGTACTCAGTCACTAGCAAAACTATCTTCTGGCATGAGAGACCAGGAGGCCATGTGGAATAAAAGAGGAAGATGCTCTTTGTGAGATATCTCTGAAGTGATAGCTTAACTTGCATCCTGACTACATACCCACCAAAGTGGTGATATGAAAAAAATAGCACTTTCACTTTTTAAAACATTGACAGTCTGGAAGCATGTATGATGAAATCTATAAATATTATAGTTACTAACAATAATCACTAATATTTCTTGAGTAAAGAGTATATGCT
This sequence comes from Carlito syrichta, assembly GCF_000164805.1. Taxonomy (NCBI): domain Eukaryota; kingdom Metazoa; phylum Chordata; class Mammalia; order Primates; family Tarsiidae; genus Carlito; species Carlito syrichta. The sequence continues at coordinate 8,964 of NW_007258381.1, read as the reverse complement.
AAGCAACGTTAGTAAAGATTTTTGACATTTACCAGATTCACAACACCCTATTTATAACTGAAAGTGATCATAGAATTATATTATACATACTATTTTATATACACATAAATCATAATATATAATTAAAAGTTGCCTTAGCCGGACTCAGTGGGTCAGCCTGTAATCCCGCGCCTTTGGGAGGCTGAGGTGAGTGGACTGCCTGAGCCCACGGGTTTGAGACCCACTTGGGCAGGCGAGACCTCATCTCTACAATAAATCAAAAAAAAAAAATCAGCTGGGCATGGTAACGTGCGCCTGTAATTCCGGCTATTCAGAAGGCTGAGGCGGAAGGATCGCCGGAGCCCAGCAGGTTGAGGCTGCGGTGGCCGGAAGCGGCCACTGCACTCCAGTCTGGGCGACAGAGTGAGACTCCAACTCAAAAAAAAAAGTTCTTGAAGAATTTGACCAAATTGGCCAAAGTTCTGATGTGTTTATTAAAATTCAACTAACCAATCACAAATCTACCTGGACACAGTAGACAAAGCAAAGACAAATAAGTATAAATCACCTTGAATAAAATTCAGTGAGAGGCACAAAAGCATTTCCCTAATTATTATGCAAGGCTTTAGGAATTATTTTTGCTCAAACAAATACAGCAGCTGTTCTTTTGCAAATGAAAAAGTTTGAAAATGTGAGCTTTAGTGACAAATTTAATAATCTCTGTCTCTATAGCAATAGCTTCCATTTACTGGCTGCTTTCAGTATACCAGGTGCTTTACATCTAGGGTTTCTAATTGCTCACAGGCCTGCAAGCTCTATATTATTTTCCCTATTTAATAGGTAGGGAAACTGAATATTGCCCAAGGAACATAACTAACAGATGACACAGTTGGGCTTTGAACTTAAGACTGATGGCCCCATCTTTGGTGTCAGTCCACTTTGTCTCTCCAGTTGTTGTGAATGCTTTCTAGAATGCAGGTCTCCAGTGGAACAAAAAACCATACCCTTTAGTTTGTATAAATTAAGCCAGTTCACAGCTATTTTTCACTTATATGCACTTATATCCAAAAGTTTGCTTGTGAAATACTCTGTTGATGATGGCTTTCCATAAGTATCTACTAAATGAATGTACTAAAACTCTCAGTCTAGTTTAACTTATAAAATTAGACTAAAAATACTACTTAATCAAAATTATTAAACATCAAAATTATTAAACTTTCAGGAAGACAACTGAACAAAGATACTTAGGCTATAATCAAAATGCATTTTTTTTAAACCAAGACTATAAGAGCTAACAGAAAAAAACAAAAACATATTATCACTTTGATTTCATTTTTCCTCAATCCCATGCTCATTCATTCACCTCCCAGACCAAGTCTGGAGGCTTGTGGTGATTAGCAACAGAATTCTCCCATTCCAATTCAATTCACACATTTGCAAAGTGTAGGCAAGTTCCAGGGCTGAGCACTCAGCCCTACTGTAAAATCAATTACATATTTCTACCTATCGCAGCAGGAATGTGCTGGGAGCCATTAATCAATAGTGCTTTGGGGGGGAAAGTATCAATTTCAAATGAAAAAGATAACAAACTTGGTGGAAATGTAGTTTTTAAAACCATAGAAAGGCATTACTTGAGAAAAGTGTGACTCAATAGCAAAAGAAATGACTGGAAGAAAAATCAATCACAAAAAAGTACATTTAGCACAGATTAAAAATGTGAATTCATGACCACTAACCCAGTCCTTGCCAGCTTGTGAGAATTTTTTAGTACAAACTGTGGTGTTAATAACTGAGAGCAAGCCTAAAAATAAGTAATGAAATATAAATAAGTAACCTGACCGTGAATGTACCTCCATTTAGTTGTGTCTTTGCTAGAGGAATTTAAAACTCATATTCTTATGAAAATTTGAGGTGAAAATTATATTACAAATTACAGAGACTATCATTGATTTTAGATATGCGCTCTATCCTCTAGGCTAGAGGATCTCAAAGTGTTTTTCTGGACCAGCAGCAAGAATTTTTACTCAAGGTGATTTATGCTTATTTGTCTTTGCTTTGTCTACTGTGTCCAGATGGATTTGTGATTGGTTAGTTGAATTTTAATAAATACATCAGAACTTTGGTCAATTTGATCAAATTCTTCAAGAAAACTTTTAATTATATATTATGATTTATGTATATATAAAATAGTATATACAATATAATTTTATGATAACTTTTGGGTTATAAATTGGGTGCTATTGTGAGTCTAGTAAATATTGAAAATCTTTATTGATGTTGCCTAGCAACGTTACTCAGGAAATATTAGTGATTATTGTTAGTAACTCTAATAGTCAGAGATTGTACCATACATGTTTCCAGACTGTCAACGTCTTAAAAAATGAAAGTGCTATTTTTTTCTGATCACCACTTCTATAGGTATGTAGTCAGGATGCAAGTTAAGCTATCACCTCAGAGATATCTCACAAAGAGCGGTTTCCTCTGTTCCAAGTTCCATAAACTTAGTGACCTAATTTACAAGAGTTGGCTAAAATACGTGCATTTGGGACTAACTAAAGGAAAAGTAAATGGCAACAATTCTCAACTCGCAAAAAACAAAAGTTTGCTTGTGAAATACTCTGTTGATGATGGCTTTCCATAAGTATCTACTAAATGAATGTACTAAAACTCTCAGTCTAGTTTAACTTATAAAATTAGACTAAAAATACTACTTAATAGGCATCCTAATGGAATGTCCTTTCAGAAAAGATAACTATGGAAACCTGAAAGCTGATATGAGGGGGTGGTCAAAGTGTAAGATGGATTAGTTTGCCACTGCAAAAATGCACTCCAAGTGCCACCCTCCAGCCCCCCTACCCCTACTTTCCAGGAAACATCACTGGTAAAGAAGAACAGAGTTTGCCAGTTGGGCAAGGTTGCAGAGGAGGCTTGGCAAGAGTGATGCCTGCCAGCACTAGAACTCTGTTAATGTTGGGCAATGTTGAGGGAAGGAGGCAGCAAGACCTTCAGGGATTTTGCATCTACTGGCTCCCACCAGAAGCTGACAAAGTCAACAGCCGTCCCTGAAGCAGAAGAAAAAGAATGCTTGAAAAACATCTCTTTTCATCTATGTGTTGTTTGTTTCTCAGCTATGTGTAAGCAGGGAACAATAAAATTTGAAGAGCTTTAGTTCATCAATCACTAAATATATTTACAGAGGGAAGAAGAGCAAGATTTCTTTTAATGACAGGTTCAGACGAGGCTTTGTGTTTCTACTCTGCTTAATACATCTCTAAAGGTATCACAGTGGCATCCCAATGTGAATCACATATGCTTCGAGCAGCAGAATCTCAGGCAACTGTAGAATCCTATTACTGACATTAATGGACATTACCATAGCAGCACCTCATTTAATTCATTATGTGGCTGAGTCTAAAGGAGCCAGAACTAGTTTCATTCCGAAACAGAAAAGACAGATGCCTAAATCATGGGATTTGAAGTTTGATGAAAGGGTTCCTCTACCTCCAAATTGCAAGGCATGACTCTGAAGCAAGCTTTTAAAAAAAAAAGAAAAGAAAAGTAAAGCACATATTCATATGAATGTTGATACTTTCAAAGATATGACCTTGGAGAGCCTGTATGTTTATTTAATGTTTCTGCCATTCTTCAAAATATTTGTAAATATCTCTCTTAGAAATAACATTAAAATTAATTTATATTTTTATGAAAATTGGTTCCACTGCCACATCTTTAAGAAAAATCCTAAACAGGTGTATCCATTATGACTTTTAGCTCTTAGTTTTTTCTAAAAGTAAAATCCACTATTGGAAGACAATGACTTATCATATGTCTCAAAAGAGACAAAAGGTTAGAACTCTGGCTGTGAAAAAAAAATAATTCTCTGGGAAATTTTTGAAATTAGCAATATTATGCAAATATGACTATAGCCTATGAAGGTAACAACTTTGATAGAGATAGCAATCAGGCATATTCAAGTATATTGTGTTCATTAAAACATATGTCACTGTTATAGCAAAGCAAATACATCCACAAAAAAGACCATACAATTCTTGAAATATCATTATTATACATTTATTTTGTGCAGACCATTTCTCTCTCTCTCTCTGAAGATCTTTTTTAAAAATGCAAATATCTAAGAGGGAAGTAATACATTAAGTCACCCACATTTTACAACAGTGATTTTTAACTCTATCACAAGTGTTCATCTTATTTCTAAGGAGGTCTATGGATAGAATTAAAGGGGCCCATGATGGGGAATACGGGAGGGATCACAAAAAAAAGAATTATATTTTGGAGGGTGGGCACCTTGTAGTATAGGCTTTCCCCACTAGGTAAGTGTTCTAGGAACCCATCAGCATCAATATACCAGTTAGCATTGTTATGACAGACTGCATTCGACATCAGTGAAGTTTTTTATTTTGTCATTTTTGGAGTCTTTTATCACATTTGCCCATTTCATGAAGGGCAATTATTACTAGCTCACCTGCCCACACCATGCTGAGTATTCAGCAGTTCATGACCAAAAAACAGTGTGACTCCTGGGCCCCACCCTCCCTATTCACCAGATCTTGCCCCAAGCTACTTTTCTTGTTTTCCTGGATAAATAAAAGCCCTCAAAGGGAAACATTTTGCTGATATAGAAGAGGTGAAACCAAAACTGAGAGAAGTACTAAAAAGCATCTCTATTTTGAACAGTGGAAAATGCATCTTAATAGGTGTCTTGCATCAAACAGAGAGTACTATGAAGGTGACTGAAGTTTAAGCATGAATTAAACACGAAGTTTAAACAAGAATTAATACACAATTTTTTACAAATAAATTCTGATTTGGGGGGGTTCCTCTCATTTATTACATTTTGTTTTTATTCATCTCTGACTGAATATAACATTTCCCTCCCTTAAGAACAGAATCAATCAACCACTATAGAATTAGCATCATCTGTGACTTTGATGTCTATAAACATAATAGATATTTCACATCACATTATAAGTGTTGCAGATGTAGCAAAAATATGGCTTGTTTTGGTGCTACTTTGAAATTGCAACAACTCTTAGAACTACCTCCGAATCTTGTTGTCTAATGAATGCATTAATAAGCACATATTGCACTATTACAGCTGTAAAAAAAGAAAAGTTTCCTCAAGGTTAGAAGGCAAATTTTGCATGTAATAAAAATGACATGCTCTGTCTTTTCCAGAAACAAAAGCAGCAACATAGTTCTAGAGACGCATCATATAAGCTATCAGCTTAGAAATCATTAGCTGGATACATCTAATATGTCACTGGGGCCAAAAAGTAAGTAGAGAATCTATGCTTAGAGCAACCTAGCATAACAATTTACCATTATCTAGGATATTAATCATGGGAAGGGGGAACATGAAAAATCTGACATTTTATTAAACTGTGCTAGACCCAGCACGGTCCTAAGTCATTTCAAAAATTGAAGGAGGATCAACAAAAAGGACAAATGAGGCAGAGATACTGATTTATAAGTTAGATAACTGTCTCAATAAACAGCAGGGCAGTCGTGCATGGGTATCAGGAATGGCCCAGCATTTAATGTTTTACTCAACAGAGAGCATAAAAAGTATTTGATGTGATGTGCTCCCAAAAGTAACAGAAAGGCAAAAAAAAAAAAAAAGGAGCAAAGTGAGAAAATGTATAGCAGACACATTGTAACAAAGATTTTAAAATCCTTAGAAAAATAGTACTGAGTGATCCATCACAGAAACAAAGCACTGAGTATGAGTATCACAATGTTCTCACTCAAAAGTAGACAATCGTAATACTCTAAGAAAGGTATTGGCAGCAGTGGGAAACTACCAGGGGAGGGGGGACACACCTCATCAACAAGAGTACCCTGCATAATAAACATTTACAGACCTAACATTTGCAATATTTTGAATATTGTACCCCACATTTTCAAAATAAAAAAATGTTTAAAAAATAAAATAGGAGACGGGGCAAGATGGCGACGGCATAAGTGAACTGGTGACATTCTCTGAACGGACCAAGACTGCAAACTGCTGAATAGACAGACTGTAAAGCAGAGGGAAAAGTGAACAAAACCAGAAGACCCTCATAAGGAAGAACAGGTCTTTGCAGAAGAGAAATAAAAACAACCCCACCTTCCCTCAAAAACAGAATTGAAGAGGGGGAGGGAAAGGGGTAAAGGGAGAAAAATCTACAGAAATGAAGAAAAACCAAAAGAAGAGTATGGGTCTCTCCCAGACGCCTGGGAGAGCAGACACTGAGAAAATTGACTTTGGAATACAAACAATGAAAAGTCCCCAGAATGAAGGGTCTCAAAATGCAAATGTAGATATCAAAACAATAATGGAGAGACAAAAAGAATTGAGGAGACACAAGAAGAAACTAGGAAGGAGCTGATATCTGAGATAACAGTAATAAAGAATACTGTGAATGAAATAAATAACAAATTGATAAGCATGGAAAGCAGAATTACCAAAGCAGAAGAAAGAATCTCAGAGCTTGAGGACCAAAATACAGAAATAACCCAAACTCTTAAAAACACAGAAAATAAGCTAAAAAAGACAGAACAAAACCATTAATAGAGAGAATTTAAAAAATTGAGGAGAGACAAGAGGAAATAGGAAGGAGGTGATGACAGAAATAACAGCAGTAAAGAATACTGTGATGGAAATGAACAACAGAATAATAAGCATGGAAAGCAGAATCAGCCAAGCCGAAGAAAGAATCTCAGAGCTTGAAGACCAAAACACAGAACTAACCCAAACTGTCAAAAGCATAGAAAAGAAGCTCAAAAAGGCAGAACAAAACCTGCAAGAGATGAATGATCACTTCAAGAGACCAAACCTAAGAGAATTGGGCTTCCTGAGGCAGAGAGAGAAACAGAAGGCACGCGAACAAACATTTCATGAAATCATTCAAGGAAACTTCCCTCATCTCATTAAGGATGAAAAAATTCAAACACAAGAGATTCAGAGAACCCCCGCAAGACAACAAATGAGAAGACCAACTCCTAGACACATAATAATTCGCCTAAACAAAGTAGCTATAAAAGGAAAAATCCCAAAGGCAGCAAGAGAAAAAGGCCAGACTACCTACCAGGGAAAACCAATTAGAATAGCAGCAGATTTATCCACAGAAACCCTTCAGGCTAGGAGAGCCTGGAGCCCTATCTTCAAAGTTCTAAAAGAGAAACAATTTCAACCAAGAATAACCTACCCAACCAAACTAAGTTTCATTAGTGAGGGAGAATTGAAATCTTTTCCAGATATCCAATCCCTAAGAACCTACACTGCCACCAGACCTCCTCTACAAGAAACACTTAAGAAAGTACTGAACACAGAAGAAAAAGAAAAAAGAACAACAGCATTCTTCACAAGAGTACAGGCAAAAGATTAAAAACACACATGAACCAACTCCAAAACCCAAAGAAAGACAACAAATAAACAGGAACAACTCTGTAAGAACCTTATGACAGGGATCAACTCTTGCATTTCAATTATTAGCCTAAATGAGAACGGACTAAATGCACCACTGAAAAGACATAGATTGGCAAAATGGATAAAATATCATCAGGCAACAATCTATTGCCTTCAAGAGACTCACCTCACTAGAAAGGACACCCACAGCCTCAAAGTAAGAGGATGGGAAACAAACTTCCAGGCGAATGGAATACAAAAGAAAGGAGTAGTAGCCATCTTAATTTCAGACAAAATACCCTTCAAAGTATTAAAAATTAAAAAAGATACAGAAGGCCACTACATAATGATAAAAGGCTCAATCCATCAACAAGAAATATCTATCCTAAACATATAAGCACCCAACATAGGTGCGCCAACTTTCATAAAGCAACTTCTTGGAAAACTAAAGAAAGATATTGACTCTAACACTATCATAACTGGGGACTTTAATACCCCACTCACAACCCTAGACAGATCATCAGGACAAAAATCAGCAAAAAGATCCGGAACCTCAACTTGACTTTGGACCAAATGGAATTAATTGATACCTACAGAACACTCCATCCAAAGACCACAGAATACACATTCTACTCATCACCACATGGAACATATTCTAAGATCGACCACATACTCGGCCATAAATCAAGCATAAGCAAATTTAAAAGGACCGAAATTCTACCAAACACCTTCTCGGACCACAGTGGAATAAAAATAAACATTGACAACAACAAAGTCCCCCCCAAACCCACAAAGATATGGACACTAAACAGCATGATGCTAAACAACTCCTGGGTCAACGACGAAATCAAAACAGGGATCAAAAGATACCTGGAAACAAATGAAAATGAAGAAACATCTTACCAGAATCTCTGGGATGCCCTGAAAGCTGTAGTAAGAGGGGAATTTATATCCCTACAAACACACATGAAGAAAATGGAAGGAACAGAAATTCACAACCTAACAAGCCACCTAAAGAAGCTGGAAAAGCAAGACCACGAAAACCCTAATTTCAGCAGAAGAATCCAGATCACCAAAATAAAAGTCCAAATCCAGGACATAGAAGACAAAAAGATAATAGAAAAAAATCAATGAAACAAAAAGCTGGTTCTTTGAAAGGGTAAACAAGATTGATGGTCCCCTAGCTAGACTGACCAAGAAAAAACGAGAAAAAAACCAAATAAGCATAATCAGAAACACAAAAGATCTGACCCTGAAGAAATACAAAAGATCATTAGAGACTACTATGTACACTTGTATGGAAACAAACTTGAAAACCAGAAGGAAATGGAGGACTTTCTGACATCACACAACCTACCTAGGTTGGAACAGAAGAAATTGAGACCCTAAATAGACCAATAACAATCAAGGAAATAAAAAGCACAATTCCATTCATAATAGCCACACACAAAAAAGAAATACCTTGGCATCTTCCTAACCAGAGACATGAAAGACCTTTACAATGAAATTACAAAACACTGCTCAAAGAATCAAAGCTGACATGACAAGTGGAAAATATCTCATGCTCATGGATCGGA
>NW_007258380.1:288441-306035 GCF_000164805.1 Carlito syrichta | reverse complement strand
CTTCAGATCTTCACCCTCTCAACTCCACTCCTGAGTGACTCAGGGAAGATAGGTGAACCCTGATTGATCTAAACTGTAATGGAATGAGGGGGCCTCTTCCTTTTCTGACCAATAAAGTTCAAGAAAAAGTTTCCTGGGGGATTTCTGGGAAAGAGACCTCTTCCCTCTTAAGAGAAAGTTTTGGAAAGTGGAGCCTCTCTCTGCAGGGTACTGGCAGCTATAATTTGAACAAGAACAGATTCAGTCTTAGAGGAAGCAGACATTGAGTGAAAGGATGGCAAGAGTTGGGGACTGGAAGACACTGTTCTGCTGTTAGAAGGGCCAATCCCTAACCCTACCCTGCCCTTCAGCCTCCTCTAATGTGGTTCTGTGTCACTGAAATATTGTGATGTCCAGTTCACATCAGCTGAAAAGCCACATCTCAGAGTCCTGTCCCCTCGACATATTCATGTGATTGATTGACTAGACACAGAGATGAATAAAATAGCGTTCCTTGAATTATACATCTTCTGAGATAAGGCTACAGCTCTGGCTGAACATCCTTGTTCTTGGGATGTTTATTTCTAAAGGGACCTGGCATAATTGAACCTGTAACATTGGTTCCTGATTCTTGCCTCCCATGGCCAGGGTGACACCTATGCCCAGTTGGGTCTGTGTGTCAAGTCCAAGTCAGAATGGAGCAGCAGCCTTTGCTGCTGCTGCTGCTGTTGTTGTTGTTGCTGCTGCTGTTGTCAAGGGATGTGACCCAGGTAGGAAAATGAATTCTGTCACCACCTTCTGAACAGATATGGAAAGAACTGTGCTTCTACTCAATAACTCTAGGGAAATGGAAAGGAGATATCAGCTTTAAGACTGTGACTAGAGCTATGGCTGAGCAAACATTCCCAGGAGTATCTTTTTGGGAGAGCATGAGTGAGTCACTTCAAAATAGCAACACTCCTTTGCTGATGGAGCCTGACAAAGGGGAAAGATTCAGACCAGGAGAGTCTTAGACCAAGGCAGATCCCACCTTTACCTGGTCCTCCTGCTGCTCTTCCCTGCAACTGGTGAAAAGAACTGCAAAACAGCATGGTGGTAAAGAGACTGGATGCTAGAGTGAGAGGCTCATGGATCAGGATCACACCTCCACCCTTGGTTAACTTAACCACTCTGAGCTTCAGTTTCCTAACCTAGGAAATTGTGGTTATGGTGCCTACTTCGTAGGACTGATATAAGGATAAAATGCACTGGTCCTATCTCACTGATACACAGTAGTCACTAGATAAACTTTATTGGGATGTTTATTGTTATTACCTGCTCTTATTCTTGGAGAGAAGATGCTTTAAGCACTCAGAACATGACAGGCGCTCCCCATGAGTTCTGATTGAACCAAGAGTGATCAATTACTTTCTGGAACAGTATTCAGACCAGACCGTCACAGCACCAGGGGCACCGTGATTTGCCAACTGTCTGGGCTATGACTAAACACTTAAAAGGAAAGATAGCCTAGAGCCAGAACCCAATGAAGTGAGGCAGGGAAACTGCACAGCTGGGCAGAGAAGGGGAAATTCTACCGGCTAGAAACTGTGCAGGAAGGAGTGGCAAGCCTCCTGGAGCTGGGCTAAAACTCCTGCCGAAGGTGTGTATCATTCCATTAAGTCATAGGTGATCAGAGAGCACAGAGACCCATTTCCTCAGTTTAGACCTCAGGAACCAGAGTTCTAAAGAAGGGAAGGGACTCGCTCAAAGACACACAGGGTGTTGGAAGATATGCTGGCATTAGAATTGAGGGTTCCTGACACTCAAGTCCATTGTTCCAGTTCCTGAGGGAATCATGACTAATTGTGTTAAGCTTGCTATGACAGATCATATTTCTCTAGATTTATTTGTTTATTTGAACCCAGTGTCCTTTCTGCAGTCATTGGGTAAAATCGTGGAGGAGGCACAGGATTCCTCTTTGTCCTTAGCCTCCCTTTCTCATTCTTCTCTAGCCTCTCCTGACCTCCTCCCCATTCTCAGTCATCCACTCATCATCCATGGCTCCCAGCTGCCCAATTTCAGTCCCTACACCTTGTGTCCATCATAGTGTTGTCACAGTTTGCAACTATTTTATAGGTTGTTTTCTCATTTTCCATCTCTCTGCCCCCGACTTGGTTATAAGCTCCACAAAGGCAGGGACTTTACTCAGGTCTATAGTCCCAGTGCCTGGAATAGTGCCTGACATATAGGAGGCCATCAGTAAATATTTGTTCAAAGAACCAGCCAACAAACTCACTTACATGAGTGATAGAGCCTTATTACTATGGTACCTCCTGTGGTGTAATATAAATTGTAAGACTGGACCCTTAGGGAAAGTAGGAGTGGACCAGGAGGAGGGAACTGAGTTTTGCTGAGCATTTACTCAAGGCAAGGCACTGAGCTAGGTAATTAACACGTATTATCCATGACAATCAATGGCCATGCCTGGTAGAGCCCCGTGACAGATTAATGATTAACCCAAAGCAAAGTCTCTATTTAAGGAACTTAAGGCATGGGAGAAACAAGAGAATTTTGAGTCTGGGAATTTTCCTGGTGCCTCTTTTAGTACATTTTTTAGGCAATACTTATACTGCCTGTCCATAAGAGGGACCTGCTTTGGGCACTATGTCTCCATAGTAATGACCAGAGGAACTGTCATCATCCTGGAAGCTGCCTATCAAGCCACTGGAAGATTTGAGAGAAGGTCATATCTCAGAAATAATTGTGAGTGTGACTTTTTAAAAATATACTGGACTCAAATCAGATTTATAGGAAACCCATAGAGTTTTAAATGGATCTGAATATGGGAAAGTGCTGCCAGCCTAGGTTAAGATCTGGACTGAGACCTAAGATTGTTCCATTTGTAAAAGGGCCTCTGGCCCCCAACTTTCTACAGTCAGGAATCAGGTAGAAAAAGCCACTTAGCTGCTAATGAGGCCATTCTTGGGAGTCCCAATGGGTGAAGTCAAAAGTCAGAGGGAAAATATATAACTAGAAATCTACTCCCAGAGAGCAAAGCCTAGGTCTAACTAAGGAATAGTTTCCATATTAACAGGAAGAACAATGAACATTAACCCAGCTGGATTTCAGTATTGCTACAGACCAGGGAGTGTTACTCACTTTCCGTTTTTCCCCTTTGGAATAAGTGTCTATTACGCTTATCTTTTATGTGCCTCACCAACGCATTTTAAGTGTGTGTGGTAAGATAACTTATTTTCTTGGTTCATGGGTTTCCAAATGAAGAGGAGTCACATTTGAGAAATCTCACTGGAACCTGATATAGATTATAAGATTTAAGAATGACTTCAAGTTTGATTTCATAGTATGATGATATTGGGAGGGGGTTGGCAGTGCTAGAATGAGGGTAAGCATATTTGCATATGGGAAGAATGTGAATAGCTCTAGCCAGAGAGTCTATTTTACAGATTTTAAAACGTTTGCATTCTTTCCTCTGTCTATGCCATTCGTCGCGTTACTTTGAAGCTCCTCCCATCAATAGATGGAGTCTATTTCCCTATCTTTGACTCTTCACTGGCCTTGTGACATATTCTGACCATTTGTATACCTCTTCTCTCTCTCTCTCTCTCTCTCTCTCTCTCTCTCTCTCTCTCTCTCTCTTCTCCCCCACCCTCCCCCATCTCTCTTAGACTCCTGACTCCCCACCCTCCTCCACCATCTCTCTTAGACTTCGCCCGCATCTCTCTTAGACTCTCTTCGTTGCTTGTGCTGCTATAACAAAATACTAGAGACTAGGTAATTTATAAACACTAGAAATTTCTCACAATTCTGAAAGCTGGAAGTCCAAGATCAAGGTGCCAGTACTGGTGTCTGGTAAGGTTTGCTCTCTGCTTTCAAGATGGTGCCACATTGGTGCATCCTACATGGCAGAAGGGCAAGAGGGGAAAACTCTCTTTGAGGCCTTTTTTTTAGAAGGGCATTATCTATTCATGAGGGTGAGATATTAATGGCCTTCCAAAGACTCCCCTCAATGGGATCAATGTTAACATGAATTTTGAAGGAGATACATTCAAACCAAGGCACCATGTAAACAAGCCCTGGTGAGTCTACTGAACAGTTAAAGACATGTGGCCCAGTCAGTTCCTTTGTCCCAGCTGACATCCAGACAAGTCTCAGACAAGTGAGTGAGAGGACCCTAAAGCAGCTAGCTTGCAGCTGACCTTCCTGCTGACTGCAAATGCATGAGAAAGCTCACCTGAGATCCACTGAGTCTGACTCAGATCAACGGCACTGCCCACTGGGCTTGTAAACAGTGAGCAGTGATAAATGACCGCTGTTTTATCCTAAGCTTGCCAATGGTTTTTTTGTTTGTTTGTTTTTTGGGGTTTTTTTGAGTTGGAGTCTCACTCTGTCGCCCAGACTGGAGTGCAGTGGTCGCTCCCGGCCACTGCAGCCTCGACCTGCTGGGCTCCAGCGATCCTTCCGCCTCAGCCTTCCAAGTAGCCAGAATTACAGGCGTGCGCTACCATGCCTGGCTAATTTTTTTAATTTTATTGTAGAGATGAGGTCTTGCTTGCCCAGGTGGGTCTCGAACCCGCGGGATCGGGCAATCCACTCACCTCAGCCTCCCAAAGGTGCAGGATTACAGGCTGAGCCACCGAGCCCGGCCACCAGTGGTTTGTTACAGAGCAAAAGCTAATTAATATATCATTGTTTCACTTTTTCCTTTCTGTCATTTAACCTATTTGTTAGGTTTTCCTTGTCTGGTACCATCTTCATCACTGCTCGTTCCTGCTTCATGTTCCATTGGCCTTCCTTATGTCTTTGAGAAGTTATATGATGCTTATTTTTGTCTTGTTCTTTCTCATTCACAAATTATGATTACTTTGAATGAGATGGAGCTTGGCAGGATGCATTTAGGTAGTGAATGTGGTTGGGATGGTCTGGGGCGAATACAAACACACTAGTGAATAGAAGGATAGAGGCTGGTGCTTGACATCTCAAATTACCAGTGCTGGAAGGGATCTAGTCTAGTGTCTTCATTTTATTTATTTATTTATTTCGAGTCAAAGGTCTCACTCTGTCACCCAGGTTGGAGTTCACTGGCACAAACAGGGCTCACCTCAGCCTCTACCTCCTGGGTTCAGGTGTTCTTTCTGCCTTAACCCCCCCAAGCAGCTGTGACTCCAGGGTTGCACCAAGCCCAGCTTTTTTTGTTGTTGTTGTAGAAATGAGATCTCTCTATATTACTTAGGCTGGTCTCAAACTTCAAGCCTCAAGCAATCCTCTCACCTCAGCCTCCCAAAGTGCTGGGATTATAGGAGTGAGGCACCGCAACCATCTCATGTCTTCATTTTATAAGAGAGAAAGCTGAGACCTAGAGAGGGTAAATAACTTGCGCAAAATCATGTAGCCAGTCAATGGCAGAGCTGAGTCTAAAATGTTGGGGTTTTTTCCATCTCCAACTGATCTCTTCCTACTACTCTCTGCTACATCTCCAATCCCTAAGATCTTGGATTCTTTAGTGGACTCTTTCTCACTTGGTGCCACAGGTGTCTGAGCCCTAGATTCCCCATGTAATATGTACTGCCCAAGTTCTAACTTGATAGCCTTCTTGAGTTCCAATCAGCCTGATCTTTTCACTGGTCCCTTGACTTCCCAATGTTCCCCAATTCCAATATATAAGAGGTTTTGCCATCTCCCTGCCTAGAATACTACCCTCTCTTATCCTTACCCAATCAATTTTGCCCATCCTTCAAGGCTCAGCTCAAACACTCTTCTTCATCCCAGTTTCTTCTCTTCCTATTCACTCTCCTTGCTCTGAACACTTGGATCTTTCTAAAACATGAGTCAGATCACATTACTCCCCGCTGAAATGTTTAAATGGCTTGATGTCCTGAGGCTATCCCCCATAACCTCTCACTGAATTCAGGACCTTCTGAGTCTGGTTCCTGCCGACCTTTCTGGTCTTGTCCATCCTCTTATCTCATCCTCCATCTCTGTCCCTAAACTCAGGTCATGCCAGTCATACTCTTCAAGTCTCCACTACCTTGCATCCAGCCTTCTCTCTTATCCTGATAATAAACTTCTACACCAAATTCGCATCCTCTGATCATCTATTCATTACTCTCCCTGAGAGTCACTGTATCCTTCTATTCCTCCACCAAACACGTGAAAATATACCTGGACTACCACATTTACACTGGACTGGAGCTGTTTACATAGCCAACTCCCTCTTCGGTCATGAACAGCCCACCAACAGGGATGGCATCTCTTCATCCCTGAATTCCCTAGTGCTTAACTCAATACCTACCACATAGTATGGATTTTGAAATGCTAAATGAATAAATGATTGGAGAAATAAATGCATGAATGAGTAAACAGATGGCCTTGCAGATTTGTTTAACTTGTCAAATGTGAACTTTCTGTTTCCAAGGTGAAATAAATTCTCAAGGTTCAGCATGTCTTCCTCCCATTGTGATGAGACCACAATGCCTAGCAACAGGGCTGGGCACAAAGTATTTTGACATATTTCTCCATCCTTGATTCAGTTTCTATTAGAGGGAAGGATTCTCTTTATGGCTTCTTTTCTATCCTTCACCCCTGGTTAGTCAATCCCAGACTATTGCACAACCACTTTTTAAAAATCAATCTAAAGCAAAGGAGCAAATTCCTTAGCCCTTAGCCATCAGGCCTGGTCTGACTCCTTAAGGGTAGGAGTGAAACAAACCTTCCTCTACAAAGGGACCTTAAAGAAAGACTGGCTACTTCTGGAAGTCTGACTGGACAATATTAATGCTAGTATTTACCAAGGAAAGCAAGGATACATTCAGTTAGTGAACAGAGCTCTGAATCAGGCCATGGGTTGGAAATAATCAGATGTGGACCCTGCCCTTGAAAGCCTTTAGTCCAGAAGGGGAGCAAAGACATGTAGACAAGCAACTATAAAATCAAAGCTGTTAAGTGCCATAAGACTCATTTCTTAATTCAACCGACATTTTGTTAGCATTAATTATGTGCCTGTACATTGGGCATTGGGGGATGCATAAGTGAGTAATATGGTCCTCATCCTCAAAGAGACCATATCATATGAAAGGGAGAGGAGAAGGGATTCTTTATGATGGAGAGTGGGGAATTGTCAGAAGGGCTTGGGGAAGCCTTGAGAAATGGGTAAGAATTTAGCAGTTAAAAACAGAATTATTCCAAAAGTAGTTGGAATAAAGCTCCTATGATAACCTCAATTAACACAGTAAGAGCATTTGATAAAATTCAGCATACCTTCATGCTAAAACAAAACCACTTTAACAACCTAGGAATAGAAGGGCACTTTTCTGGCCTGATAAAAGGGCTCCTATAAGACCTCCTATAAGAGGACATCATAATTAATGTTGAAATATTGAAAGCAATCCCTTTAAAATCAGGAGCAAGTTAAATAGCAAATTCCAATAGCAGAGTCTTTTCTACACTTTACTAGAAATCCAATACAGTGCAGAAGATTAAAAATAAAAATATTTTGATAATAAAGAAAGAAACAGGCTGGGCTCGGTGACTCAGCCTGTAATCCCAGCACTTTGGGAGGCCGAGGTGAGTGAATTGCCTGAGCCCGCGGGTTCAAGACCCGACTGGGCAACTTGGCGAGACCTCATCTCTACAATAAATCAAAAATTAGCTGGGCCAAGGAACTCAGACAATTTATTAGAAATACAAAGATTATTTAGTAAGGTTACTCAGTCTAAAATTGACAGAGATAATTGCATTTTTAGATACAAGCATCAGGCAGAAAGTGACTTTTTTTTTGAGTTGGAGTCTCACTCTGTTGCCTAGGCTAGAGTGCCGTGGCACACTCACAGCCACCCCAGCGTCGACCCCCTGGGCTCCGGTGATCCTTCCACCTCAGTCTTCCACCTCAGCCTTCCAAGTAACTGGAATTACAAGCATGCACTACCACACCCAGTTAATTTTTTATTTATTGTAGAGATGAGGGCTTGCCAAGTTGCTAGGGCTGGTCTCAAACCCACAGTCTCTTGGCCTCCCAAAGTGCCGGGATTACGGGCTGAGCCACCAAGGCTGGCCGAAAGTAACTTTTTAAAAAATAATTTTAAAAACATATTTTCCATGACAACAAAAAAGATACCAAAAAAATTAACAAAAGAAGCAGAAGCCCTTTATAGAGAAAATTATGAAATGTTATTACGGAATACATTAAATAAGACCTATGTATGTGGTAACCCTTGGTTGGGAGACTCAATATGGTAAATATGTCAACTCTCTTCCAATTGATCTAGAGATACATTGCAACTGCAATCAAAATTCCAGTAGAGTTTTTCATGAATATTGGCAAGCTGACTCTAAAATATTAATGGAAGAACAAAAAGCAGAGAACAGCCAAGACATTCCTGAAGAAGTGAAACAAGGAAAGCAGACTTGTCCTCCCAAATTTGACAATGTATTTGAAACTTTAGTGCTTGAAGCAGTGTGGAGTGCTGCCGACAAATAGACCAGTGGCACGGTACGGAGAAAGAGCCCGTACCTACCCACTTATGGAAAACAGATTTATAACCAAGCTGGTGTATTGATGGTTTGTTTGTACACCCAGATGCACTCTCCACTCTCTCCACTCTCTCCTGAGCCCCAAAGCGAACCTTTGTGAACCCCATCTGTGGGCTCCCACCATCTGGGTTATGGTGGGTTTAGCACCAAAATCTGCAGGAAAGACAAGCATGAGGTTGAGCAATCAGGTGTTTACTCCTCTGGTCGACACTGTCTCTTCTGGGCCTTGGTGATTGATATGTTTCCCTACAGAAAGTCTCCCCTCCTATTTGGTGGCCTTCCTTGACTTTTTCCTCTGCGTCCAGTAACTCCTGCCTTCCCTTGACTCTCAGGGTTAGAAGTGATAATGTTTCACAGCTATTGCCAGCCCAGGCTGTTTTACCACCGATTAGTTTCCTTAACCCTGCCTTTCCTTTGTAAATAGCGCCTTTATTAAACTCTTTTTAATGACAACATTTGAGTATGCCTTCTCTGTTTCTTGCCAAAATCCTGATTGATACAGTCAGCCCCACAGATTGATGAGGAAAGAAAGGTCCATTCAGAATATAGTGCTAGGAAAACTGGCTACCCATGAGAGAAGAAAAAAAAAATTCCTCATGTGATACATAATAATCAATTCCTAAAGTCTCAGTTTAAGAAAGAATTTTATAAATGAGATATATACAAACACAAACTATAAAGGAAAAGTTTGATGCAATTTGGTGAACTTTATTTGTTCACCAAAAGGTACCATAAAGGCAATGAATAGACAATCTGCAAACTTGGAGAAGATATTTATAAAGCCAAAAAATAATTGTTATCTAGAACTGTAGTGTCCAAGATAGTAGCTACTAGATATGTGGCTATTAAAATTAAAAATACTAAAAATTTAGTTCCTCTGTTGCACGAGTCCCTAACTGCTCAATAGCTATATATGACTAGTGGCTACCATATTGAACAGTGCAGATATAGAACATTTCTATTATTATAGAAAGTTCTATTGAGCAGTCCTGATATAGGGTGTAGAATGACCCCTAGGAATCAGTAAAAAAAAAAAAAGCAAATAGTGATGATTCATTTTATCATATCATGTCAACTTGACTATGCCGCAGGGTGCCCACATTAAACATTGTGTCTGTGAAGTTGTTTTGGGATGGTTAGTATTCGAATCTGTGGAGTCTGTAAAATAGATTGGTCTCCACAATGTGGGTGGGCATCATCCAATCTGTTGAGGGCCTGAAAAGAACAAAAAAGGCAGAAGAAGGAGAAATTCATCCCTTTTTGCTTCCTGCCTGCCTGGTTGAGCTGGGACATCAGTCTTCTCCTGCCCTTGTACTGATATTTATACCGTCAGTTTGCCTGGTTCTCAGGCCTCCAGACTCAGACTAGAATTATGCCACCAGCTTTCCTGCATCTCCAGTTTGCCGACAGCAGATCACGGAACTTCTTAGCCTCCATAATTATGTGAGCCAATTCCTCATAAAACAGATCTATATACACATAAATATCCTATTGCAGTGATCTCCAACCTTTTTAACATCAGGAACTGGTTTCGTGGAAGACAAATTTTCTACAAACTGGGGCAAATGGGGGATGGTTTGGGGATGATTCAAGCACATTACCTTTATTGTGCACTTTGTTTCTATTATTATCATATTGTAATAAATAATCAAATAATTACACAACTCACCAAAATGCAGAATCAATGGGAGCCCTGAGTTTTCCTGCAGCTAGATAGTCCCATCTGGGAGTGGTGGGAAACAGTGACCTCCAAAGTGTGTTGCTTATGTCCAATTTACTCCATAATCTCGTTTTGGTTGCTGTCACTGCAGAAAACCCTGCTTCACAAAGATAGGATGTTGAAAATGGAAGCAGAATTTTCAGTGCTTTTGTAGCAATCTCATGACATTCTTTCTTGACTTTAATCCAGAATGTATGGAGATTTGAAGTTGTCTCAAACATACTTTTAAGGCCACTGTCATTTGCAGTCTCAAGCAGTTGATCCTCTTCTAGCACAAAGTTGATTTACCTGGCTTATTCACAAATGGGTTGCAGATTCATTCCTTTCAGTTTGGGGGTCTTTTGTGGTTGGAAAGTAGTACTCAATCTCCTCTGAAAGCTGAGATAGGTGACCATGCATCATCTGGGAGAAAGAAGGTCTTAGCACAGCCTCTGTCAAAATGTCTGCTAATGTTTGAAATGTGTCAAAAATCCCAATGTTCATTCACCACCCCCATAATTCCAGTTTGGGTTTGAATGTAGCCACTTTATCTACTAACTAGAACTCATTTGTCATTCTCCCCTGAAGTGACAGATTGAGTTCGTTGAGTAGGTTGAATATACCACACAAGTAAGCACGTTTTTCAACCCACTCTATGTCACTGAAGTGTACTGCCAGTGATAATCGTTTTTCTAAAAAGAAATCTCTGGGGTGGCTCTTGTAACTCAAAAACTCTGACCAGTGATCTACCTTTAGAAAGCCATCTCACTTCTGTGTACAGAGAAGATGTGTGTGCTCTGTGTCCATCTCCTCACAGAGCTACACAAACAGATGTGAGTAAAGGGCAAGTACTTGAATGTGATTGATAATTTTAATCACATCCTGAAAAACATTGTTAAGTTAAGGTGATGTTTTTCAGCTTGCCAGCATTTCTCTATGGATGACACAGTGTGTAGACTCATATTCAGAAGCAACCTCTTTGACCCAAGCCAGAAAGTTGTTATAAGCAGCCGCTCTGTCTGTACATATAACGACACAAAATGGCCATTTCAGTTTTCCTGATATGTAATCATTCAAAGACTTGAATAGTTTGGCAACTGTGGTACTGGTTGGCAACAAAGGTGCACATAACATATCCTCATGCACATCCTCCTAAAAAACATAATGCACAAACCCAAGCATTGTTGCTTTGTTGTCAACATCGGCGGACTCATCAGCCTGGATTGCATACCATAACTCATCAATCCTCTCCAACAATTAAGTCTCAATATCCCTTGCTATCTCATCAATTTGTTTAGTTATGGTGCCAGCCAAAAGAGGAACACATGCCACCTTTTTAACTGCAGCCTCTCCTAAAAGTTCATAACAAGCCAGGTCCAGTAGCTCAAATCTGTAATCCCAGCACTCTGGAAGTCTGAGGGGAGAGGATTTTCTGAGTCCAGGGCTCGAGAACAGCCTGGGCAACTTGGTGAGAACTTATCTCTACAATAAATAAATAAATAAATAAT
The DNA here is from genome assembly GCF_000164805.1 of Carlito syrichta. Taxonomy (NCBI): domain Eukaryota; kingdom Metazoa; phylum Chordata; class Mammalia; order Primates; family Tarsiidae; genus Carlito; species Carlito syrichta. Next base: position 294,323 of record NW_007258380.1, on the reverse strand, counting down.
TAGCCAGGCCTGGTGGCATGTGCCTGTAATTGCAGCTACTTGGAAGGCTGGCTGAGGTGGAAAGAGTGCCTGAGCCCAGCAGGTCGAGGCTGCGGTGGCCATGAGCGTGCCACTGCACTCCGGCCTGGGCGACAGTGAGACTCTGACTCAAACAACAACAACAACAACAGAAAAAAACCCACAACAAATGTCCTTAGCAACAGGCAGGATCAACTCTTCACCAGTAGTAAAGGGCTTCTTAGCTTTAGCAATGTGGTTAGCCACTGAGCATGATGTTCTCAGTACAGACACATTTGATGAAGTGATGGCCTTTGATAATTGCTTCTGTTCTTCATGTTCATGTTGTTTTTCTTTTGAAAAGCTCCAAAGGCTTGTCTTTTAATGCATGGTGGTTGATCTCCATGTGGTGAAGCAGTTTTGAAGGTTTCATGGCTTTGTTGGATAGCCAGTCACCACATATTATACGAAGTAGGCTTGGAGAATATTAATAACCGGTTGCAATGGACCCACAATTTAAATAGACTCTTGGTATTTTCTTTTACATTCAACTTTCTTTTGTTGGTAGTCTTAGAGTCTTCTGATGTCTCATCATTGGATCTTTCCCCCTTTTCAAAGAAGCTCTCCAGTGATGTTTGTTTTTCACTCATTTTGGCTAGGGTTAGCTTGTGGGCTTACCAAAACTGTGACTGGGACAAGTGCACAGTGCAAGAAAGAGGTGCAGACAGAACTGGTAAATAAAATAATGGGTGGGCCACACATAGACTAAAATAACTGTCAGATTCAATACAATTGCAGTGTGCATTTATGTTACTCTGTAATTCTGTCAGCACTTGGTATGGTGCAGGGGTCCAGCCCCTTGCAAGGGTCGTGAGGTTTCCTGAAGACGGATAGGTGAAAGACGAAAACATTATACTCGGACACCTGCTTCCTGAACATATGACATTTAATGTTAGCTAAGGGAAGTCTTTTATACCATTTGTAAAGGGGCAAGAAAAAGAAAATTCCTTCACGTACATATCCTCTAAAAGTTACCACCATCTAGTGGTCTTAGCAACAAACAAGCCAAGAACCCTATAATATTCAGACTGAGTCTTATTCATAAAGCCAAAAATGATAGTTTTAGTCCAAAGTCCCGAATTACAGTCCTTGAAATGTCTCAAGAAAGTTTCCAAGTGTACACTTCTTCATGAGTCAGGAGTTTTTCCATCTGGGGCTTCTATGACCTTCAGAGCTTTGTAATTGCCTCTCCTGTCCAGGTGTCTTCATTACTTTTCTCTTATCCTGCAGTGTTTATTTCTAAAGAGAACTCAAAAGAAGCTTTTAGTGATGTTTTCCCAGGCCCCCAAGGTTTCTCTCTGTATTTAGTTAATTTTCCATAAAAGTATCTAATTAGTATATTATGAATTCAGTGAAAACTCACTCTATAAATGTTAACTTAGAATTTTACTATTGAATTAAGTAAAAAACTTAACGGTTAATCTTCATCCTAAATCTGTGCAAACAGTGTTATAAATCACCTACATAACTCCTATATAAGTGTTAGAACTTATAATGAATTCATAATGAACTTACTATAAACTTGTGCTTCTAAAAAACCTTATGTCTAAACACTAAACTACATAATTCTAAATCAAATAAGGAGTGAATATACTTATATCATTTATTACTTAAGTAATATCTAGTAACTTATAACCAAGTGAAAGAAAGCATTCTTGATGTGCTTCAGAGTTTAACACTTGCATATGTTAGAAAAGGCCAAACGGCATAGTGGGAAATGGAAAAATGAACCATGACATTTCCAGGTTAGCTGTGAGTATTTCACATAAACATGCAATTTTCTTCTTCCACAACTGCACAGAATTTCTTCAGCTATACCAACAGCAAAGATGGAAGACAGAAGGGCCTCAGCTGCCCAGATTCGCTTTGTGGCCGGGGGTCCTCAGTGCACCTGGACTTTGTCAATCAGGCGGGCCTCCAAGGCTGGCTTCCAACAGTATGGATTGGTCTTTTTCTTTTTTTTTTGAGTTGGAGTCTCACTCTGTCACCCAGACTGGAGTGCAGTGGTCACTCGTGGCCACTACAGCCTCGACCTGCTGGGCTCCAGCGATCCTTCCACCTCAGCCTTCCAAGTAGCTGGAACTACAGGCGTGCGCTACCATGCCCGGCTACTTTTTTTTTTTCCTAATTTATTGTAGAGATGAGGTCTGGCCAAGTTGCCCAGGTGGGTCTCGAACCTGCGGGCTCAGCAATCCACTCACCTCAGCCTCCCAAAGGCGCAGGATTACAGGCTGAGCCACCGAGCCCAGCTTGGTCTTTTTCATTTTGCCAATATCATAAGCATGAAATACTTTATGTTGTGTTTTTCTCTGATGTCTGTTGAGATTGCACACTTTTCATATAGGACCATAAGCATTTACTTTCTCCAAAATACCTGTTATTGTGTCTTGCTTATTTTAATTTTTGATTAGCCAGGGTTCTTCAGAGAAACAGAACCAATAGGACAGGGGTCCCCAACCTCTGGACCACAGACCCATCTTAAAGTCTGCCACCAGATGCAGCTGTACAATTGAAGTACATCAACTCACTTGCCACTCACTGATAGGGTTTTAAATATGAGTCTGCAAACAATTGATTTATTATGTTTTCTGTGTAGTCAAACCTTACTGCTAATGTTAATCTGTATTTGCAGCCACTCCCCAATGCTAGCATCACCACCTCAGCTCCACCTCAGATCATCAGATCGTCAGCCATTAGGTTTTCATTAGGAGTGAGCAATCTAGATCCCTCATATGCACAGTTCACAATAGGGTTCATGGTCCTACGAGAATCTAATGCTGCCACTGATTTGACAGGAGGCAGAGCTCAGGCAGTAATGCAAGTGATGGAGGGAAGCTATAAATAAAGATGAAGCTTAGCTCGCTCACCTACGCTCACCACCTGCAGTGCTGCCTGCTTCCTAACAAGCCACGGACGGGTCTGTGGCCCAGAGGTTGGGGACCCCTGTCCTATTGGTTCTGTTTCTCTGAAGAACCCTGGCTAATCAAAAATTAAAATAAGCAAGGCATAATAACAGGTATTTTGGAGAAAGTAAATGCTTATGGTCTCATATGAAAAATATGCAATCTCAACAGACATCAGCGAAATACACAACATAAGGTATTTCATGCTTATGATATTGGCAAAATGAAAAAGACCAATCCATACCAAGTGCTGACAGAATTACAGAGTAACAGAAATACACACTGCAATTGTATTGTAAATGGTACAACCACTTTGGAAAAGAACATAGTATGATCAAGTAAAGTTGAAGATATGTATATCCTATAATGCTATTTGTGGACCAAGAAGTATGTAAAAGAACATTCACCGCTAAATTGTTTATAACAGACCAAAGCCAGAGACAATACAAATGTCCAGCTATAGTAGAATGGAAAAATACACTGCATCAATGGAAAACTATGGAGCAGGAAAAATGAACATAATCTTGAATACATTTCAAAAACAATCTTGAGCCAAAGAATTGAGGTGCAGCCGGGCTCAGTGGCTCAGCCTGTAATCCCACGCCTTTGGGAGGCTGAGGTGAGTGGATTGCCTGAGCCCGCGGGTTCGAGACCTGCCTGGGCAGGCAAGACCTCATCTCTACAATAAATCAAAAAATTAGCCGGGCGTGGTAGCGCGCGCCTGTAATTCCTGCTACTTGGAAGGCTGAGGCGGAAGGATCGCCGGAGCCCAGCAGGTTGAGGCTGCGGTGGCCAGGAGCGGCCACTGCACTCCAGTCTGGGCAACAGAGTGAGACTCCAACTCAAAAAAAAAAGAATTGAGGTGCAAATGAATATTTTATTTACACAAATTTCAAAAATAGGCAAAACTGAACATTATAATTGGGAATACATATTCAGACTGTAAAATCATACAGAAAAGCAATGAAAGATTAACACAGAAATGAAGGTAAGAGTTACAGCAGAGAGAGAAAGGATGAGATTGGGGTGGTGCATACAGGGCTTCTAAGATACTGATAAGGTTTTATTCTTAACCTAGTGGTGATGCACGGGTTGTGTTGTTACAATATACATATATGTTTTATCTTTATATACTTGATATTTATTTATCTAATTAATAACATATAAACTTCATTAATTAATTTTCCAGTGTTAAACTAGCTTTGCATTTTTAGAATAAACACAATAACTAAGGCCTTGTATTTATTATCTCCTTTCTTTAGCACTTGAAGTGTGGCTAACTCAACAGAGAAACTAAATTTTTACTATTTATTTTGTATGTTAATAGTCACATGCCTAGTAATGAATGAGGTAATTCAGATAAATCCTCTTACTGAGAAGAGTTACAAAATCTGAATAAGATAATAATGACAATAATAATTTTTTGTTAATAAAGAAACTATTTGAAGCCCTCAGGGGATTAATAAGGCAGAAAGAATAGCAGTCCATGTTTTGAAAGAATATGTTATCCAGACAACTGAGCATTTGGGGCTACCTTACACCAGGGATTCTGGAAGAGGGGAATGAGTCTAAACAGTGCTCCTGATGTTTTTGTGAGGCAGGTGGACAAAAGTTAAAGTCCAAGGCCCATCATGGAGGAAGAGCCCTGGTAACTCCTTCCCTGCCAAGTGGACCTAAAAACATGAATGGCTGCCTCTACAAATAAGTTGAACAGAAAATGACCAGCTCTGGAAGGCACTACAGTCCAGCTGTGAATCATGTCAATGTCTATAATTGGTTTAAATTAATCTGACTGCCAATGTCTCCTGATGCTTCCCAAAAGCATATATAAAAACTCCCTGGAGGAAGAAGATAACAAATTCAATAACTTAGCTACTGGATTTGTTCTAAAAGAACAAAGTATTAACTGGAAAATCAGTTAATATAATGTAATTATGCGATGCAACATTAACATAATTAAGGGGATTCCATATGCTCACCTTCATAGATACAGAAAAATAACTTTTAAAAAAATCAGCAACCATTAATGAGTTCTCTTTTAAAACTCCGGATAAATTAGGAATAGAAGGGAACTTTCTGAATCAGATAATAGATATTCTTTGCAAGCCTACTGCAAAAAATTAAATTTATGATGAATTACTGAAAGTTTTTCCCTACTATTATTATTTCTATTCAGCATTTTACTAGAGGTTTAAGCCAGTGCGGTAAAGAAAGAAAAATATATAAAAGATGGTAAAGGAAGAAATAAAATCAACTGAACAGCATATGAAAAAATAAATGAAACTTGACTCTACTTCACACTATGAATTAAATCAGTGATTCTCAACTAAGAGTGACTTTGCTACCCTTCCACTACAGGGAACTTTTGGCAATTCCGGAGATATGTTTGATTGTCATGACTGACAAAGGAGTGTGCCACTGGCATCTAGTGAGTAGATGCTAGACATGCTGCTAAATGTCCAACAATGCACAGGACAGCCCTCCATGACAAAAAAAGTATCCACTCTAAAAGTCCATAGTGAAGCAGTTGAGAAACTCTTTGCCAAATCAGCTCCATAATTGGACCATCCAAGGTAGAGATGGTTTCTGACATAAGTCTGGTTTATTATGATTTTCTGACTTAATAATATGCAAAAGCAATATGCATTCAGTAGAAGCCATATACTTTAAGTAAGCATACAGTCATTCTGTTTTTCACTTTCAGTACAGTATTCATAAGTTACATGAGATAGTCAACACTTTTTTCCCCCATAAAATAGGCTTTGTGTTGGATGATTTTGCCCAACTCTAGGCTAATATCAATGTTCTGAGCACATTTAAGGTAGCTAGGCTAAGCTATGATGTTTGGTAGGTTGGGTATAAAAAAATGCTGGTTTTTTTTTTTTCCTGAGTTGGAGTCTCACTCTGTCGCCCAGACTGGAG
>NW_007258380.1:249691-288281 GCF_000164805.1 Carlito syrichta | reverse complement strand
CTCAGGCAATCCACTCACCTCAGCCTCTCAAGGTGCGGGATTACAGGCTGAGCCACCGAGCCCGGCTATAAATGCTGTTTTGACTTGCAATATTTTAAATTTACAATGGGTTCATCAGGATGTAGCCACATTATAAGCCAAGGAACATCTGTAGATCCAAGTGAGAAAAGTAAAGCAAAACAGATTTTAAAAGATAGCAAAGGATAATATAATCTTGACCTTGGGATAGGTAAAGATTAATCAAATAAGACACCAAAAACATCATCAATGAAGGAAAAGATTAATAAAGTAGACTATGTTGAAACTTAAGCCAGGCACAGTGGCTCATGTCTGTAATCCCAGCACTTTGGGAGGCAGAGATAAGAGGATTGCATAAGCCCAGGGGTTCAAGACCAGCCTGGGCAACTTGGTGAGACCTCATCTCTACAACAAAATCAAAAAATTAGCTGAGCATGGTGGCACATGGCTATAGTCCTGCTACTTGGAAGGTTGAGGTAGATCACTTGAGTCCAGCAGGTTGAGGCTGCAGTAGTCATGAGCATGTCACTGTACTCCAGCCTGGGCGACAGAGTAAGATTCCGACTCAAAACAAAAACAAAACTTAAAACTTCTGTTTAAAAATCACCAAAAAGGAAACAAAATGAAAACAAAAAAAGATACTTTCAACATATATAAAAATCAGAGGACTCTTACCTAAAGTGTATAAATAACCTATACAAATCACAAGAAAAAAGACACACTCCATAGGAAAAATATGGCAATAGACTTGAAATCATGAAAGAAGATATCCAAATAGCCAATAAACATATGAAAAGATACCTAAGGCCAGCTCAACGGGTCAGCCTGTAATCCCAGCACTTCGGGATGTCAAGGCGAATGGATTACCTAAGCCCATGGGTTTGAGACCAGCCCGGGCAACTTGGCAAGACTTCATCTCTACAATAAATAAAAAGTTAGCTGGGTGTGGTAGCACGCACCTGTAGTTCCAGCTACTTGGAAGGCTGAGGAGAAGAGTTCATCAGAACCCAGTAGGCCAATGCTGGGGTGGCCACGAGCATGCCACTGCACTCCAGCCTGGGCAACAGAGTGAGACTCCAACTCAAAAAAAAAGAAAAGAAAAGAAAAGAAAAGATACCCAATTTTGTCATTAGGAAAAATTAAGTTAAAACTATAATCAGATACCACTGTTCTCCCATCAGAATGGTTAAAATTAAATACTGACAATACCAAGTCTTGGCAAGGATATGGAGAAACTTGAACTGCTAGTAGGAAAATGTTCTTATACCCACTCTGCAAAACCATTTGGCAGTATCTACTAAACACGAACATATATATATATATCTTAGAGCCCAGCACTAATTCTACTCCTAGATATGTATCCAACAATAGTGTGTACATTAGTGCACCCAAAAAGCATGTACAATGTTCATGGCAGCATTATTCATATCTCCAAACTGGAATCAACCCAAACATCCATCAACAAGTAGAGAAGTAAACCAATTATGATACATTTATACGACATACTATGCAGAATTAAAATACTTGCTATGTACAACAAAATGGATTAATCTTATAAACTTAATGGTCAGGGAAAGAAGCAAGACACGAATGTGTACCTATTGTATGTTTACACTTATATAGCTTTCAAAACTAGGTAAAATAAATCTATGATGTTAGAAGACAGGATAATGGTTATCTTTAGTAGAGGAGTTACTACAGGGGACAATGGGGGCTTCTGGAGTGCTGTTAACTTCTTGGCGAGACCTTATCTCTACAATAAATCAAAATGAGCCGGGTGAGCGCCTGTAGTTCCAGCTACTTGGAAGGCTGAAGCGGAAAGATCACCAGAGTCCAGCAGGTCGAGGCTGTGGTGGCCGGGAGTGGCCACTGCACTCCAGTCTGGGTGACAGAGTGAGACTCCAATTAAAAAACAAACAAACAAAAAAACCTTCCATTTCTTAAACAGATGAGTTCATTTTGTGAAAATATATAAACTACACTGATAATTTTTGCATTTTCCATCTTTATGACTTCAATATATAAGTAAAAAATTAAATGCAAAGAAAATAATAAAGGTAATAACTTAATAAATTATAAAACAAATGCACAATATAGAAAATCAACACAGCCACAGTTGGTTATTTGAATAAAAAATCTCTGAAAAAATGAATTAAGAAAAAAGATAACATACAAACAGGTAATTTAGAGATATGAAAATTATCATCACCACAGATCCATCAGACACTTAAAAAACATAAAGAGGTATTTAATAAATTTGAAAACTTAGATTAAATGGACATAGTTTAAGAAAAATGTAGGCTAGGTATGGTGGCCCTAGATTGCAATCCCAATGCTTTAGAAGGTCAACGCAGGAACTTTACTTGAGGCCAGGAGTTCAAGACAAGCCTGGGCAACATAGTTAGACCTTGTCTCTACAAAAAATTTTAAAAATTAGCCAGGTGTGGGGGTACATGCCTGTGGTGTCAGTTACTTAGGAGGCTGAGGTGGGAGAATTGTTTGAGTATAGAAATTCAAGGCAGCAGGGAGCCATGATTGCACCACTGCACTCCAGCCTGAGTCACAGAGTGAGGGTGACAGAGTGAAACCCTGTCAAAAGAAAAAAAAAAAGATGATGTAGAAAGTCTGAAGAATCCTAAAATTATTGGTATAGTATACCAAATATTTCAGAAAGAAATAATGCCAAATATTGCCCAAACTCTACCAGAAAAGAAAAAATTCTTCCTAACTCATAAAACATGAGACCAACATTACTTTAATTCCAAAACTGATAAAGATATAAGAAAGGAAAATTATAGGCCAATCTTACTCATTAATAATACATGCTGGCCAGGTGTGTTGGCTCAAGCCTGAATCCCAGCACTTTAGGCTTTAGGAGGTCAAGGTGAGGGGACTGCCTGAGCCCACAGGTTTGAGAACAGCCTGGGCAACTTGGTGAGACCTCATCTCTACAATGTCAAAAAATAAAAAATTAGCCAGGCATGGAGGCCCATGCCTGTTGTTCCAGCTATTTGGAAGGTTGAGGCAGAAGGATGACCTGAGCCCAGCAGGTCAACACTGGGGTGGCTGTGAGCATGCCACTGCACTCCAGTCTGGGCAATGGAGTGAGACCCCAGCTCAAAATAATGATAACAATAACAATCATAATAATAATATCTGCCAATGTTACAGTCAAAGTATCAGCAAAATGAAGCCAGTAATAATATTAAGAATCAGGAAGAATGCAACACAACCAAGTTGCGTACTGCAGGAATGCAAGTTTGGTTTAATGTTAGAAAATCAGTAAGCTCAATGTACTGATAAAAGGTATGAGCCACCGTGCCTAGCCTCATCCTACTCTTTCCTTCTCTCTCTCTCTCTCTCTCTCTCTCTCTCTCTCTCTCTCTCTCTCTCTCTCTCTCTCTCCTATATTTCATTGTTAAGAATCCCCAGCAAATGTTGAACCTGGAACAAACATGATGAACGTTTCCCCTCTGAGAGTGAATATGAGTTAAGATGCCTGCTATGCTATCACCACTTCTGTTTACATTTGCTAAATCTAACAAAACTTACAGAAGTTCTCTTCACTGAAAACTATAAAATAGTATTTATAGAAATTAAAGAAAACCTAAATAAATGTACCTGGTTATGCCAGGCACATGTATTAGAAGATTACATACTGTAAACATGTCAGTTTTCTCCAGTTTGACCTACAGATACAATGCAATCCCAATAAAAATCCAAGTAGGGGTTTTTTGTGGGGGTGGATGTAAATTGACAAGCTACTTATAAAATGTATATGTAAATACAAACTACTAAAACATGCTAAGACAGTTTTAAAGAAAAAAAATGGAGGATTAAATCCACCAGACATCCAGTCTTCCTCATTATTGAGCTTCAGCATTTAAGAAACTATGATGCTGGTACAAGGATAGGTAAATACACATAGATAATAAGACATATAAGATACCTACTATGTGACAATGGTGACACTGATGAGCTATGAAAAAAAAAACCAGTGTTTTAAATAAACAGTTTTGATCAATTGGATAACCACCTATCCCCCTACTTCCTACTATACAAGAAAATCAATTCCAAGTGGATGACATCTCTAAAGAAAATATAAAACAATAAGTTTTTAGAAATGCACTATCCTATACATACACAGTCATATGAAGCTATAGTAAGTTCCCTACATACAAACCTTCAAGTTGCAAACTTTCAAAGACGTGAACGTGTGTTCACATGTTCAATCACATAAATTAGTTCATGTGTCTGACATACACTGTGTGCATTCTCTACAAGTGACTGTGCTTTTGCATACTTTACTGTATAGAGTACAGTAGTAAAGTATCTTTATTTTAAGCCCAGGATCTCTGGAAACAAGCCTAAAAGCAGCAGTGATGTAAAAGGTACTGCTAAGAAACACCAAACAATAGCAATGGAAACAAAAGTGAAAATGATTGAGAGTGGAGTGAGAGGAAAGATGATAGACATTGCTTATTCTTACAACATGAATTGTTCAACCATTGGCATGATTCTAAAGAACAAGGACAAGATCAAGGAACACGTGAAGCCTGCTGTGCTGATGATGTCAACAATAATATTGCAGAAGCATGGAAAAGTGATGGAGGAGATGGAGAAACTTCCCAGTGTGTGGATACAGGATCAGCATTAGTGTCGAGTCCCGCTCAGTTTAATGCTGATTAAGAGAAAGCTAAAAGCCTTTATGAAGACTTGAAAAAGAAACACAGCAAAGAATCAGAGGGCATATCTTTTAATGACAGTTATGACTGGTTTCATCGGTTCAAGCCTAGAGCCAAACTTCACAATGTAAAAGTAAGTGATGAGGCAGCAAGTGCAGATATGGTAGCTACCCAAGAATTTCCCGAAATGCTCCAAGAAATCATTGATGTAGGCACATATTTACCTGAGCAGGATTTTAATGTGGATGAAACAGGACTGTCCTGGAAAGAAAACGATGCCAGACCAAAGTTATATAAATAAGGAGGAAAAGTTGATGCCAGGTTATAAAGCAGCAAAGGAGAAGCTAACTCTGTTGCTTGGTGGCAACGTTTCCAGCGATGAGAAGCAGAAGCCTCTCTGAGTTTATCACTCAGAGAACCCAAGAACTCTAAAAATCATAGCCAAGGGCTCTCTTTCTGTTGTGTGGAAAAACAACTCCAAAACTTGGGTTGCACAGACCATTTCCCAGGGTTGGTTTTTCCACCACTTTATCCTGGAGGCAGAGAAATACTGCTTGGAGAAGGACGTTGCATTCAACATGCTTTTGCTGCTCATCAATTCTCCAGGTCACCACCCCTCACTCGTAGATGACTTTCACCCCAGCATCAAAGCAGTGCATCTGCCACCGAATACTATGTCTCTCATCCAACCTATGGACCAAGGAGTTATAGTGACTTTCTTTCTTTCTTTCTTTCTTTGAGTTGGAGTCTCACTCTGTCACCTAGGCTGGAGTGCAGTGGCATGCTCACAGTCACCCCAGCGTCGACTTGCTGGGCTCCTTGATCCTTCTGCCTCAGCCTTCCAAGTAGATAGAACTACAGGTGCACACTACCACAACCGGTTAATTTATTTATTGTAGAGACAAGGCCTCATCCAGTTGATTGGGCTGGTCTCGAACCCGCAGCCTCAGGCAATCCACTCGTCTCAGCCTCCCAAAGTACTGGGATTACAGGCTGAGCCACCAAGCTCAGTCAGTGAGTTTCAAGAAATATTATTTATGTCATACTTTTTGTCAGGCAGTAAAGGCAAGTGATGAATCAGGAACAACTTTGTGACAATTTTGGAAGGACTATAACATCTACAAGATCATATAAAACATTGATTTTGCTTGGTGTGAAGTTACAGCTGTCACGACGAATGGGGTTCAAAAGAACCTTTGCCCATAGTTTGTTCATGACTTTTGTAGATTTAAGAAAATGAATGAAGAATTCAAAGAGGTCTTCACCAACTTAGTGACCCTCAGCGAGCAGCTGGAGCTAGATCTGCAAGAGGATGATTTCATTGATCTCCTTGCTGTGCAACCAAGGAGTTTTCTAATGAAGACCTGATGGGATAAACCTGGCCCATAGCATGTCTTTGTAAACAAAGTTTTATTGGAGCACAGACACATCCATTTATTTACATATTGTCTATGGCTATTTTCACACCTGTTTATTTACATCTTGGTTAGGGCTGCTTTCACACTGCAATGGCAAAGGTGAGTAGTTATAACAGAGACACATGACCCACAAAGTCTAAAACACTAACTGACCTGTTCAGTAAAAGTTTGCAGACATCTGCTCTAGAAGATAACACGAGAGAATATATCCATAATCCTGGTATCTTGAGCAGGTAATGAAATATATAACCAGTAAGATCAATTGAACACAACTTAAATTAATAACTTGTATTCTGTCCAGGCTCAGTGGCTCATGCCTGTAATCCCAGAACTTCAGGAGATTAAGGTGGGAGCATTGCTTGAGCCCAGGAGTTTAAGACCAGCCTAAGCAGCATAGAGAAAACTTGTCTGTACAAAAAGTTTTTTTTTTTTAATTAGCCAGATGTGGTGACACAGGCCTGTAGTCCCAGCTACTTGGGAGGCTGAGATGAGAGGCTCATGTGAGTCCCAGAGGTCAAAGGCTGCAGTGAACCAGGACCACGACCACTCATTGTACTCCAGCCTGAACTACAGAGTAAGACCCTGTCTCAAAACAAAACAAAACAAAGCAAAACCCCCCCAAAAACGTATATTCTTCAAAAGACATCTTTCAAAACACATATCTAATAAATGAGTTGTATCAAAAATATACAAAAAAACTATTAAACTCAACAAAAAAAACCAACCCAACTTTAAAATAGAAAACCATTTGAGCAAACAACTCATCAATCAAGATATAGAAATGGCAAATAAGCATATATATAAAAATATGCTGAAATTTATATGTTATCAGAGAGCCTCAAAACAATGAGATATACTACCTACATGTAGGAATGGCTAAAATCCAAAAACTGACAACACCAAATGCTGATGAGGATGTGAAGCAACAGGAACTCTCATTTATTGCTGATGAGAATGAAAAATGGTACAACCACTTTGGAAGATAGTTGGGCAGTTTCTTACAAAATTGTACATGTTCTTACCATATTACGCGGCAATCGCTGTCCTTGGCATTTATCAAACAAATGGAGAACTTACATCCACACAAAAACCTGCACATAAATGTTTATAGCAACTTTAGTCATAATTGCCAATGTGTGGGAGCAAACAAGATATTCTTCAATATGTTAAAGGATAAATAAATTGTAAAATAGTAATCCAAATAATAGAATATTATTCAGTGATAAAAATTAAATGAGCTATCACAAAAAGACTTGGAGGAAAATTAAATACATTTTGCTAAGTGAAGGAAGTCAATCTGGAAGGTCTGCTTACTGTATAAGTCCAACTAGATGACTTTCCCAAGAAAGCAAAACTTCCAACGGTAAACAGGTAAGTGGTTTCCAAAGATTTGGGGAAAGTGAGAAAGAATGAATAGGTGATACACAGATTTTTAGGGTGGTAAAACTATTCTGTATGACACTAATGGTGAAAATATGACATTATGCATTTGTAACATCCATAGAATTATACAATACAAAGTGAAGCTTAATATAAATTGCAAACTTTAGTTAATAGTAATATATCAATATTGGTTCATTAGTAATAACAAATGTACCACACTAATGTAAGATGTAATAGAAAAAAACTGTGTTGTATGAGGGAGAGAGAATATGGGAATTCTCTGTACTATCTGGTAAACATTATTATTTTGTTTTTGAGCTGGGAGTCTTATTCCGTATCCCAGACTGGAGTGCAGTGGCACGCTCCCGGCCACTGCAGCCTCGACCTGCTGGACTCTGGCGATCCTTCCGCCTCAGCCTTCCAAGTAGCCGGAATTACAGGAGCATGCTACCATGTCCAGCTAGTTTTGTTTTTGTTTTGTTTTTTTTTTATTTATTGTAGAGACGTGGTCTCTCGCCAATTTGCCCAGGCGGGTCTCAAACCTGCGGGCTCAGGCAATCCACTCACCTCAGCCTCCCAAAGCGCTGGGATTACAGGCTGAGCCACCAAGCCCAGCCAACATTTTTTAAAAATAAATTTTTAAAGATGCACAATCTCACTGAGCATAATGGAAATGCAAGTAAAGCTAGAAAGAGATACCGCTAAACACCTGCCAGGAGGACTAATATTAAAAAGACAATATCAAATGTTGGCCAAGATCCATTCATATACTGAAATCATAAGCTCACACAAGTGCTGATGGGAATATAAACCTTAGAAAACAGTTGAACATTAGTAAACAAAGATGAATATATCAGTACTTTATGACCTAGCAATTCCATTCCTAGATATATGCTCAAAATAGAAATGTCCTCACATGAATGACAGAAAGACATATGTGAGACTATTTATGGCAGCATTATTCATCAAGGTCTCTCTGTGTCTAACCTGCAAAATGAGGAACTATTTAACTATCCTCTTATGAGGATTCAATATCTATACAAAGTACTCAGTGCCCTACTTGGCACATGGTATATCCCTGGTGAATGGAAATTATTGTTTGTTATTATTTGCAGGCTGCATGAATCAGGTTCTCATTGCAAACAAAACAAAACCAGAAATTACTCTGACTAGCTGAAGCAAAAGAAGGTATATATCAATAGGATATGACTCTGTTCTCTGAATCTATCAAAAAAATGGAGAAACAAGCTCAAAAAGTAGTCAGAAAACCAGATCAGGTGGCAAAACACAACCCAGTTTGGGCCATTGAAATAGCTGGGTTAAATCACTTCTGGCACAGCTGCCACTAAAGATCAGCTGTGACCTCTGCTGAGCTCTCAGCTTGTTTACTGCTCCTGCATGAATCACATGTGACCACTGAATTTCTCTTGTAATCATTGTCTTTTTGAGATTTTCTTAAGATTCAGAGTTCAAGGTGAGACCATCTGGCTGATCCACAGAGGCCAAGGTAAGGAAAGGAAATGTCTACTCTCTTTAGCACTCTGAAGAGGGAGTTAGGGCTGTACCTCTCACCAATGAAGTATTTAAAAAAAAAAAAAAAGTTCTGAAAGCCAAAAACCACAAAACAACACACGTCTATTTCAAATGTCCAGCACAAATCTATTCTGTCTTGGTTTTGTATTCCATTTGATTCCCTTAGTTCTGTGTGAAAGAACAAAGACACAAAATATATCTGGTCATTTGGAGACATGGTACCTGCTCCCTCAAGGGTATTGTAGTCTAATCAAAGAAACAGACATAGATTGTCTAAATCTCTGAATCTTATAGTAGAGTGGGTGGACAAAGGCTGCAGGTTAAGTACCAAAGAGTCAGCCGGGGAGGCTATTGCATCCCAAGTCTCAACCAAATCCAGAAGAACTAGAAGTAGAGTATGTAAGCAAAAGGCCTTCTGGAAAGTTGAGATGCAGAGGCTGGCAATTCCAGAGGAAAAACACCAAGTGGCAAAGTACAAGGACAAGATAACACATGCAAAAGAATCAGAAGTCAGGAATCAGAAACCAGAGAGGAGCCAAAGCAAGTCTGGAACAAGCAGAAAGGTTTGGGACAAGAAGATTGGTGAGTGGGTATTCACAACTGTTTTTCATGGCCCATTGGCTGCATGATGATTATTGTGCCCAGCTGCCTTAAAAGAGCAGGGTCAATACAAATTTCAAAAAAACAACAGTGTATTGTGCCCATGGCATGCCCCCTTTGATTGGCATGGGTGGGCCATAGATATCCACCTGATCCAGACTTGGCCATCCAGATTTTCTCTTCAGGATCTAGAATTGGGACACTGATAGACAGGATCATGACCATGCTCCTTGGATTGGCATGTAGGGGTAGGGCTGTCTACCTGATCCAAACTTGGCCATTCAGATTTTTTTATCCCAAGATTTAGAATGGGAACACTGATAGACAGGATCAAGAACCCCAGCTACCATTGTGCTTTATACAAAAAGAATGGGTGGCATCTTGTCAGGCACTTGTCAAGATCTCATCAATTTAGATCTTAGGAAAATAAGTTTATGATAACAAAATCATTTTATACAAGACTCAAACACCAGGATCTTTCTCAATTCAAAATGTAACAGATGCTATGATATAGTACAGATGTCTGAAAACAATAAACCTTTACATTATTATTTCACTCTATAGTTCATGACATTTTTACTCTCTCTGCACTCCTGTAAGAAACAGGAATGATTATTCCATCATAAAGGTGCTGAAAATGAGGTTAAGGAATAGGAAACCATTTGTTCAAAGGTACACAGAACAGAGCATGTGGTGGATTTTTTTAAATGGCAACAAATTCTTCCCATCCCTATAGGCACACCTCTTTGTAATGTGACTTTGCTGTCCTTCCCATTAAGAGATGGTGTTTAGCCAGGTACAGTGGCTCATACCTATAATCCCAGTACTTTTGGAGGCTGAGGCGAGAGAATTACCTGAGTCCACGGGTTCAAGACCAGCCTGAGCAACTTGGTGAGACTTCATCTGTACAATAAATAAAATTTTAAAAAAGAGAGAGAGACGGTGTTTGTAGCTTTTGGCTCTTTGAATCTGGATTTGGCCAGGTGGCATGCTCTGTCCAAAAGGACATTAGCAAGTATGGCCCAGACAGAGGTTTGAAAAGACTGATGCGTTGAAGTTTGACCTCTCTTGCTGCTGAGAACATTGAGATCACATAGGAAAAAGACCAGTGTAGCCTCTGGTGGATGAGAGACCATGTGGAAAGAAAGTTATAGCTATCCTGGCTGCTGTCTATTTTAAATGTTGGTTTCATTATTATTCATGTATGTTGAGGCCAACACATCAGGAGATAACTGCCATCAAAAAAATAGTTTGTTACTCACAGATCCCAAGAGAAGAAGCATCCCATGCCATAGGGGACCACATGAGGAAACACCAGGATCAATCAGGAGGCAGAAGGAGTAAGAGGAAAATATAAGCAAGAACCTCTATTGTGGTTTCCACAGGAAAGAACAGGTAAAGGAGGGTAAGTCAGTTTAAGAATGGCTAGTTTGAGTAATCTCAGTGGATTCTAGGCTGTCCCTAAATTTGCCTGTTATCTGACTCTGAGGTGTTTAGGGTAGGGGAATAGTGGCCCAGGGTATACAAGTTTCATAAAGGAGGTGATTGGGGTTATGGGGTCTATACTGATTAATTTCCATATGAAAGAGACATTCAAAGGAGAGTCATTTACTAACCCTAGGAATTGGCTAAACCTGGGAGGAGCAATCTCTCCAGGGTCAGCAAGACCTCTCCATCACCAAATTGATGTCAAAGCATCAAAAATTCAGAAAATAAAAAGGCATGACTAATAGCATTAAAAACACAAAAAATAAAAAGGCCTGCCCCAGCTGAGGACCCAGACATATCAGTGAGGCCACTCTAGACAATCCAGTCCAGTCAAACCAGCCAGGACTAAAAACATCACCCAATTAGCCCAAAGAATGGTGAAAAATAATAAATACTTGATGTTTTAAGCCCCTAAGTTTTGGAGTGGTTTGTTACACAGCAAAAACTAACTGATACACAGCATGACCCAAATCTGGCTTCTGATTAGTCCTAGTGAATCCTGGTGGAGAGATGGGTGAGACTATGGGAATTTAGGGGTGGGAAAAAGGTATTACCAAAACACAGTCTGTTCTGCCAGATGGAAGACACTTGGGGAGAGAGGTTTCTGCATTCAAAATCACAGCCCGCCGGGCTCGGTGGCTCAGCCTGTAATCCCAGTGATTTGGGAGGCCAAGGTGAGTGGATTGCCTGAGCCCGCAGGTTCAAGACCCACCTGGGCAACTTGGTGAGACCTCATCTCTACAGCAAATCAAAAATTAGCCAGGCGTGGTAGCGCACGCCTGTAGTTCCAGCTACTCGGAAGGCTGAGGCTGAAGGATCGCTAGAGCCCAGCAGATCGAGGCTGCGGTGGCCGGGAGCAGGCACTGCACTCGAGTCTGGGTGACAGAGTGAGACTCCAACTAAAAAAAAAATCACAGCCCTCTGAAAGATTAAGGGAAACAGCTCTCCCCACACCTCAAAATACCTGTTCATTACTACTGGCTGATGCTATGCAAGGCCATGACAATAGGGTTACATGGGAATAGATTCCTTGTGCCTCATTCCTCAGGATGCTGGCAGCAAAGTCTTTGAGACAAAACCACTAAATCTGTCAGGGAGGCCGAGGGTCACAAAAGGGGTAGGCAAATGTGTCAGCTCAGCAGATATTCTAGGCCCAGAAGGCTTCCTCTTATCTGCTCAGAGATATCCCAGTCTCCAGGTGGCTCCCTGATATACATGATCTGGGAGGTGACAGCAGCAGAACATAACCTGAACTTAGTAGGGGCTACATACTACCACTACAATCAGAATGGGTCAGGAGATATCAACAAGGTGTGATCAAGGGAGTGCCAGGTTAAGGAAGCATAGTAGGTTTGAAGTCCCAGCTGTACCTGTGATGTAAACTGAGGAAAGTCAAATTTAACCTCTCTAAGCCTCAGTTTCCACATCTGCAAAATGAAGGTAGCAACTTCCTTTATTCTACTTCAGTTTTGTGGTTTCCACTAGGAGGAGGAGGAGGAGGAGGAGACATTACTAACATATTGAAAATTTTAGGCAGCAAGCTGGAGACTCAATTCACGCTGGAGACTCAATTCACTCACTATCTATTCTTGAGCAACTCATTATCCTACTGTTTCAGGCCAATCTGTGTGCATTCAGGGACTAATCCTCTCATAGATGACCAAGTGTAGCTCAGGAGGACTAGGAAGACCCCCACCTGAAACTGTCTCTCCAGGCATCTTGTCAGAGCTGTGAAGTCCCTCTGGCAGTGGTCCAGTCTTAGGGTTTAAAGCTTTTCTAAAGTACAAAGTCCTCTGAAAAAAAGAGAATCAACGCCTTCAGGCTTTTTAGTTATACCAGAGGCTTCCAGACATTCTAGGTACACATTCTTGGCTTCTCAGGAGATTTTTTACAGTGTTCCTAGGCCAAAAGAAATACCTAATAGTTCCATCTATTAAGTAGTTAGGTACAAGCAATTTAATAAGTATGTCCTAATAAAAAAATACAACTGCATTAAAAGAAAAATAATATTTTTATCTCATTCCTAAAGAACCACAATTACTTCCTAAGGAGACATGTATCCCTGTTGGGCATTGTGCAACTTCTCAAGCCCTGCAATCAGATTGGACACTGTTACCCTCAATTCCTGTTCCGCATTGCTTTTCAGTGATACTCGCTTTTCATCACAGCAAACACTGAAAATCTAACTTTGCAAAGATATGACATTATCTGAAACAATGTAGAGTGATCTATTTACCCCTTTCACATGAGGTCAGGTAGATACCAAGCATTGCTTTGTTTCCCTCAAGAATTCAAAACCCCTTGCTAGGCTCCTGTGGAAGCAGCATCCTAGGCACCTCAGCACAGTTGGGAACTGCAGGTGCATTATGCCTTGGAAAGTACAGTCAGCAGCAGGCAAAATGCAGCGTGGTTTTTGATAACACAATTCAGGGTAGAGGTCGGGGCAGAGCAGGAAAAAGAGGTGTTTGTGAGCATAAGGGAGGCAGTGAAGGGGTTATTGTGTAAAAGAGGCTGGAAGAGGCCGGGCTCAGTGGCTCAGCCTGTAATCCCAGCACTTTGGGAGACCGAGGCAAGTGGATTGCCTGAGTCCACATGTTCAGGCCCAGCCTGGGCAACTTGGTGAGACCTCATCTCTACAATAAATCAACAAAAAATTAGCTGAGCGTGGCAGCACGTGCCTGTTGTTTCAGCTACTTGGAAGTCTGAGGTGGAAGGATTGCTGGAGCCCAGCAGGTTGACGCTGGGTTCGACATGAGCGTGCATGCCACTGCACTCCAGAATGAGACTCCAACTAAAAAAAAAAGAGGCTAGAAGAGGTTAAATATCATTTAAACTCTCTGAGACTGTCTTATCCCTTTGATGAAAGGGATCTTATCATGGTTGTCCTGCATATCTTAAGGGATTACCACAGATTCAAAATGAGACCACGAGTTTGGAAATGCCTTTTGAACCATAAAGCTTGATGCAGATGCTGGGTTTTGTAGCTAATGTACATCCCCCTTCTCAGAGGCAATCAGAGGGATCCTTTCCCTCATACAACATGCTCCCAGCGTCTTACTACCACAGAGGAAATTGGCAGTTTACCTTAGATAACCCACCTTGCTGGTTGCTTATCATGTCTGTTAAGAACTTTAAAAGAGCAGTTCCTATCTCAAAGGCAAGCAAGGTCACTGAGGACAGGAAAACCACAACTCTGAACACAGAAAATGCACCACTAGTATCTTGAAACCTTACAAACAACTTCATAAACACTGCACTGGACTTCCTTCTGAACTGCACAGGCTTCCTATCAAATATGAATGAAGAGGAGGTTGACTATATTACAAAATAAATAATTTAGGATGGTAGCTGCCAAAGCTATTCATAATTGTAATTGCTCTTGCATGCTTTTTCTTGAAAGCAATTTCATGTTTGTCAAGAACTAGGAATGAAGGTCCTTCCTAATTGCACAGGCGCAAAGCAGAGTTGTACTTTGTTGCACACAACAGATGTGTTCTGAAATTATGTGCGTTTGAAGTCTAATAAGCAGACATTTATTCTCCCCATGTTAAATACAGAAGATAATGTATTCTTTAATGAGAACAATCTCCCATTCTTTTGCCCCATTTATTGGTCTAGACTTTCATAGATGATTGCCTATAGCACTTGAATCATGTCAAATTTCACATTAAAGGCAAATGTCATATGATCTTTACAGTCAACACAGGATTTTCATAGTCACAAAGGTTCTAGAAAGGAGAAATGGATGCAGTACATAAGGGGCAAATAGTTATACCAAATTGTATTGTGACACTAAAAATTATGCTCATTAGATTTACAAATAGACTGATTTCAGGGTTCCAGGAGAAAGGAGGGTGCTAAAATCTTCTACTAAGGAGAAGAGAAGAGGAGAGTAAATGGGAGAGCCTGAACCAAGAACATTTTCTTGTGAGAATAGGTTTGGTCTCCAAGCATGGACTTTTAGAGCTACTTCTAAGAGACAATGAAAGTATCACCTGAGTTAAGAGATGAGCAGAACTCTCTGGTGGTTCTTGTAACAGATTCTAGGTCACAAAAGAAATACCAGAACGCTGTTCCCCAGGATCTGAAGTCAGGCACATCAGGGGCTTGAATTCCATGTGGTCTTGGGCAAGTTGCTTCCTATCTTTTGGCCTCAGCTTCCTCATCTGTAAAATGAAGGCAATAATACCTTACAGAGTGTTTTGTAAAATGAGGACATTGATGTCTTAAAAGATGTCTTGACACAGTAATGGAGGAAGTGGAGCTTCATAATAGTAAAACTTATATGGAAAGATTTTCTCTTCTGGCTCTAGGACCAAGAAGTGCAGATCTGTGAGCTGCCTCTGGCCAGTGATCCTTCAGTTTGCTGCTATTGGACATCCTCTTACCACAGTGGTTCTCCAACTTTGGTATGTATCAGAATCCCCTGGAGAGCTGATAAAGAAGGCAGAGGCCACCAGCTCATTGATGTAGGAGAGACAGGCTCGGCCTATATGCTTTTCCCAAGTTTCCCAGATGAGTCTGGTGGCAGTCAAATGCAGAAAACACTGTCTAAATGTATTCACAGCCCAGGAAAACTTTCTGCAAGAGAAAAATCCTTCATAGCCTATTACACAAGTTAGATCAGTGGTTCTTAATCTTGGCTGTACACAGTACTCACCCAAGAAGGGTTTTTTTTGTGTTGTTTTTTTTTCACCCTACTGAGGCCCAAGCATCACCCCCAGAGAACCTGATTTAATAGTATGGGGGCACAGCTGGGCATGTGGATTTTTAAAGCTCCCAAGGTGTTCTAAAGTGTAGCAAAAGCCCTGAGTTAGATCCAAGTGAAATGGTTGGTGACCTCTCATTGCCCCTCCCATTTCTTCCCTTCTCTGTCCCAAGGTGGCCCCTGAGTCATTGCCACCAGACCCCAGGGACTTCAAGAGGACACTGTACAAACCACTTACTGCAATGTTTGGCAGAAATGTCCTGCCAAGGAACCTTGACTCAGAACATTATTTAGCTCTGGTTGAGTAGGGACAGCAATATGGAGGTAAATACAGCAAGAATGCAACATGTTCTGGGCAGAGTCTGCCTCCAGCACAGGACCCAGCTATCAGTTATTGCCCTCCTACTGGAGTATGGGCTCTAAGAGGATAGGGGGCCTCTTGTCTGTTTTGCTCAGAACCATATCTCCAATATGTAGAATAGTACTTGGTGCTTAGTAGATGCTCAATAAATATTAGTTGAATACATGAATGGGTGAATGGAAATTGGTTATGGACTTGTATTCTTCCCAGAAATGTTTACATTTCAGTGGGGGCATTCTGGAAAGATAAAAAACTTCTAATTGTTTTACAAAACAAAAAAAACTTCTAAAGCCCCCCAAGAGAAGGAATTTCAGACATGTAATAGGTAGATGGCCAGGGAGATTCCTTAGGGCTGGGAAAACCTCAACAATACTCAATTCATACTAGGTATGATATACACAGGCAGTTTACCTACACTAATAGCTGAAGTTAGTCTAATCTGTGAACTTCAAGCTGTGTTCTATAGAGAGCTGTGGCGTCCATCAAGATGCCTTAGAGGTCTCCATCAAGATGGAAAGTATGGGCTAGATGGACAGGATATATTGCCTCTCAAAACTACCATCAACGAAGAGCACTCCATGGTTATCTGTTTTACATATTGCATGCCCAAGTCAGTTTCCATTGAAAGAAAAGTGTATTAGTCTGCTTTGTATTATAATGAAATACCTGAAGCTGGATAATTTATAAAGAAAAAGGATTTTATTTAACTCACAGTTCTGCATGGCACCAGCGTCTGCTCAGCTTCTGGTGAGGCCTTGGGAAGCTTACAATCATGGCAGAAGAGAAAGAGGAGTCAGGTGTCACATGGCAAGAGCACAAAAAAGAGAGAGGGTGGTGCCAGCCTCTCTTAAACAACCAGCTCGCATGTGAACTAACAGAGTGAGAAATCACTCATTTACCACAAGAATGGCACCAAACCATTCATGAGGGTTCTACACTCATGACCCCATCACCTCCCAATAGGCCTCACCTCCAACATTGGGGACCACATTTCAACATCAGATTTGAATAGGACAACCATCCAAACTATACCAAAAGGATTTTGTTTCTTTAAAAAAGTTTGATACAATCCTAACTAGACTGTTTTGCTAAACAAATAATCTTTCTATTTCCTTTATCAAAGACAAGAATTTGTCTACAGCTGATGGGAAGGAGAGGAGCTGATGCCAAGATATCACCTAGAGGGATGCTTCCCTTTGGTGATGCATGTCTCTGCAGCTCATGAAAGAGAAGGTCTAAGACTTCTCTTGACTTGCTCCAGACTCCTACACCCTCATCGGTTCCTGCTCTTGTCAATCTAGATATGAGTCTTTGGAATTAAGAAATAGGATATCATCATTCCTCTGCTCAAAGATAAGATTGTCCAAAGCTTAGCAAAAAACAAAAAAGTCATGGAAGAAATGTCCAAGTAGCCTCGCAGATAAGGTCTTAGCCCATAGAGGTCTTATAATCTGTAACATTCTCACTTGCCCTGGCATGGTATCAGTGGCAGGTCATGTATCATTGCTATGTTTTGAATGCTTGTGTCTCCTCCAAAATTCATGATGAAACTCAATCTCCAATGCAAAAGTATGGGTGAGGCTTTTAGGATATGATTAGGTCATGATGGCTCTTTCCTTGTGAATGGGATTACGGCCCTTATAAAAGAGACTTCACACAGTCATCTCTTTTTTGGCCTTCTGCCTTCTGCCTTCTGTCATGTGAGGACACAGCCTTCATTCCCCTCCAGAGTATGCAGCAACAATACATCATTTTGGAAGCAGAGCAGCCCTCACCAGATAACAAACCTGGTAGCACCTTGATCTTGGACTTCCCAGCCTACAGAACTGAGAGAAAAACATTTCAATTTGGTAAAGAAATTTGGTATTTTCTGTTATTTTTTTTTATAGCAGCAGAAACTGACTAAGATATTCATATACTAAGAAAATCCTTACTGGACCTTCAAATATATGGATTCTGAGTAGTAGAGATAATAGCTAATACTTTACAGATAATTTTCTTCATTAAATAGTAATCTTGTTAAGGATAAAAAAGAATTTTTATTTATACTTTTATTTACAGAGCCTAACACATAGTAGGTGGCCCATAAATTGCTGTGGCTACACTCAGTTTCCTACATATGCTGTCATTCAGTACTCCCAATAACTATGATAGAGGTATTGCCACCAATTTCAATTTATGGTTATGGAAATTAAAAATCGGAAAGCGTAGCCCAACATTACAATTAGCCTAAGATGGATCAAGTAAGAGAATTAAAATCTTAATCCAGGTCTTCTTAGTAAAATCCTATACTTTTGCAAAAACCCAAGAGTTGTGGACAGAGTCTAAATGGAGCATATCCAAAAGTTAGGTTCACTAAAGAAATACAGAAGTCCAAGACTGCATCCTAGGTCTCCGGTGAAGACCTACTACCTGAAAAGACCAAGGAGGACTATTTCCTATGGGATTTTAGCCCTTGAGGATAAAGCTCTTTCCATTTTTTTGGAGTCGGAGTCTCACTCCATTGCCCAGGCTAGAGTGCAGTAGCATACTCACAGCCATCCCAGCATTAACTTGCTAGGCTCCGGCGATCCTTCTGCCTCAGCCTTGTAGGTAGCTGGAACTACAGGTGCACGCTACCATGCCCAGCTAATTTTTGATTTATTGTAGAGATGAAGTCTCACCAAGTTGCCTGGGCTTGTCTCGAACCCGCAGGCTCAGGCAATCCACTCACCTCAGCCTCCCAAAGTGCTGGGATTACAGGCTGAGCCACTGAGCCCAGCCAGATGAAGTTCTTTCCAGAGCATCTTTAAGAGCCCAGCATCTTGTCTTCTCCTTCTATGTCTCTGTCTCTGAGTCACACTTATTAGCTCATTCCCAGTGATCACACTAGCTTTTTTGGCTGTTTGTGCCCTGACTTACTTGGGACAACAGAATAGAATTTGGCTGACCTTGTTTGTTCTCTGCTTTTCATACTAGTAACAAGCAGGACATCCATCATAAGGCCCTTGGGAAGTGTCTCAGAATTTGGGGAAAAATTTTGCTAAAGTGAGGAATTCTACTCTCCAGAAAACAGTTGCGGGTCTGAGTATCCCAAATGCCAGGAAATTGAGGTTTTCCTAATAATAGGCTTTAGGGTCACAACCCCAAATAGGCCTTAATGTTTACTAATGAGAGACAAAGATTGATTTGGTTGGGTTACATTTACCTGCTACATTTACAGGTATTACATGCAAACAGGGTTTTAAAAATTATTTGTATGTAGTTATTTGTTTGTTTATTTAATTATTTTTACAGAGATAGAGTCTTGCTGTGTTGCCCAGGCTGGTCTTGAACTCCTGGTCTCAAGCAATCCTCCTGCCTCAAGTCTCCCAAAGTGCTAGGATTATAGGTGTAAGCCACCATGACCAACTTACAAGCAAATAGAATGGCGTCCAATAGAAGGTAAGAACATCTCTTTCTAAGCATGAACTTTTCCTTAAAAGCCTTCCTCATGTCTTTCTGAGTAGCAACACATGCAGGTGCCTAAACCAATCTCTGATGACAGCAATGGAACCACCATGGTTGTCTTAGACCAACCAGGATTTGCCCCAGAGTTGGGAATAGGCTCACTCATTCTTGAATCCTTATCCCCATGGGGGAGATGGATAACAAAACAAAAAAGAAGAGAGAGGAGAGAAACAACAGTTCCCTAAACTACCACTGGTGTGTTTTTGTGGTTTTTTTTGAGTTGAAGTCTCACTCTGTTGCCCAGGCTGGAATGCAGTGTCACACTCATGGCCACCCCAGCATCAATCTGCTGGGCTTTGGCGATTCTTTCAGCTCAGTCTTCCAAGTAACTAGAACTACAGGTGCACGTTACCACTCCCGTCTAATTTTTTAAAATTTGTATTGTAGAGACAAGATCTCGTCAAGTTTCCTGGGCTGGTCTCAAACATGTGGGCTCAGGCAACCCATTCGCCTTGGCCTCCCAAAGTGCTGGGATTATAGAGTGAGCCACCGAGCCTGACCCACCACTGGTGTTTCTTACAAAGTTAAATTAATTATTTCATCCTATTATGCAACCATTAAAATTATAAAAACAATGCTTCAGCATGGACAAAGTCTACTAATTTAATAAGATGAAATAAATCAGGAGGCAAAAACGTACATGTACTATGATTGCAGCATACAAATATGCCTGTATGTGAACAACACTGGAAGACCAAGTGCTAGGATGAAATTAATTCATCAGTTTATTAGATGGAATGATTAAGATTTACTTCATTTTTCAATTTCCCCAAATCCTATAATGTTAAAAAGTTAATGATTGCAATAATGTGAGTAATTAAAAATAAACAGGACTTCTATTGGCTGCATTTAAGTATGGTGGAGATATTGAAATGCAGGCAGAGTACATGAATGTTACAGTCTAGGTCAGAGCTCACAGAGATTCTTCTGAGAGCTAGGTGATACATGAGAAGGAAAGATATCTAAGGGTGAAATTCTGAGCATCTGGACAGAATGCTCTCTCAATAAAAGTTTGTCTTTTGTTTTAACCGTAACATGTAAAAGAAAACTACTTGGTGGATTTAAACTAAATGTAAAGGGTATTTCTGAGTAGCTGATCCGATATTAAGGCTCCTTGTTTCACTCAGAATTCATTTGGAGGCCCCAGAGAGAATTGGAAAACATAGATGATTGTCTCCCAGAGCAACTAAAATGGAGCTACAATGAGAGGCTTGTGTGCTGCTCATTGGGAGAAACAAAGAGAGCTTTCAAAAGCCAACATGAGTCTCGAGGGCAGATACTTTGCCTGTAGGTGTTCGTTGGTGACAGAGTAGCTTCTCACTTGACCAACTCTATGCAGCAAGACCTCAGGGTGAGTAGCAGCATATTTTTATATAATAAGTGATAGTTAATAACTCTCCTGGACAATTCTAGTTGGTTTTAGGGGGAAAAAGAGGTCTTTCTAAAATAGAGATGTCCCCAGTTGATTGCTCCCATCTGGATCTAGGCATAGGAAATGCTTGAGGGGCAAAAGAAGAGGGGAGGTTGTGCCACTAGCAATCATCCATTCTTAAGGAGGAACATCTACACTTAAGAAATTCCTGGGTGTGTGATACCCTTCTGAATGTCCTCTATTTTCTTTGTTTGGGGTACAATGCTATTAGCTACATACAATAGACAATCCCATCACAAAATAACGTTAAAGGCATATGCTATTTAACATAAGTCCAGAGCTAGGTGAGCAAATCTGTTTGCTCAAGACATCTTCAAGGATGTAGATTCTCTCCATCTTTGTGCTCCACTGTCTGTAATCTGAGGCTTTACCCTTGGAATCACTCTCTTCAAGACAGCAAGATGATAGGGCCCTTACAGAATCACATCCAGGCATCAGAGTGGCCAGAAGATGAATAAAAGACCTTCTGTCCCTAAGCTTGTCTCCTTTTGACAATAAGGAAGCCTTTCCTAGAAGTCCCAACACTTCTCACATCTCCTTGACCATAATTGCACTAAATGGTCATGCCTAAATTAATTACTAGCAAAATGAAATTGCCATTATGTAGTGAAGGGCATGGCCATGTGAAGGGTAGATTTACCCAAGTAGAAGTAGAATTCTATTAGAAGGGTGGAGGGGAATATAGTAGGATATTAATCAAAGCATTGCTACACCAAAGTACCTCATGCTCTTGGCATTACTACCTTCCCCTACAACCAAAAAACACATTCCTGACCGCTCCCATTTTAGATCTTCAAGCATCTATCCTGCCTGAATGATAGTCTGTTTTTAATGAGCTTATTTTCTAACCAGGCATGGGAAATTCTTTTCCTAGATAGGTCTTACTTGAAGAGCATCACTGCTTCCATGGAGCTTGCTGAGAACTCCACCCTTAGTCAAGCCTCCTTCCTCTCCAGTGTCCCATATCATTGTCTTAATCACCACGGGTCAGTCTCCTGTTTGAGTCAGTTATGTGTTTTCTGTCTTCCCCAAACAAGATGGTGAGCTTCCAGGGAACAGATCGTATGCCCATTTCCTGTTTTGATCCTCACAGTGCCCAGTTCTCTAGCTGGCACATCGTAGGTGCTCTGCATTTGTTCAGTTGAAACCACCAGAGTTTTGCATCAAGTAGCTGAGATTCAAGTACCTATCTATGACACCCAAGTCCTCCTAGTCAAGGCAGTATACTCCTTATTAAAAACAGACTAAGGAAACATGAAACTTCTGCCAAGCTAGGTAGGAGGCTGTGCATTCCATATGCCTGCTAGTTTTAAGTATGTGTGGAAAGGATCTGAATCCATGAGATATTATTGAGCAGTACAATGGATCACCTGTGATCCCCTGAAGTTTCTCCACCAGACTCCAGCCCAAAGAGGACCAGGGTCATCCCATAGCAAATGTCTCAGAAGCATACATAGCATGCAGGCAATGGCCAATCACTTAGCATTGACTTCATCTTTTAAATTAAGTTCAAACCAAGTTGGTGAGAACCATCCTGACAATCTTTGGGATTGCCAGACCCTTTGCTTCAGAACTCCTCGCTCTTCTTGCACAGCCAGATGCATGTGAAGACAGCTCTCTTGTCTACTCCTCTCTGCTTCTGCAGCTAAAGCCTATAACTCCTCCAGGTTCTCCATGTGACAGCAGGATCCTCTCAGTCACCTGGCTGACCTCACTCACTGAAAAACATTCTAGCTCATCAATGTCCTCCAAATATAAGTGTTAAAAATAACCAGAGTCTGACAGTAATTAGAGTGGGAAAATATATATTTTATTCAGCAACAATATGGGAAAAGAGACCTCAGGATTCTTGGAACTCTTCAACCTTAGAACTGAACTTAATTCCAAATACAGCAAGGAAAAGTGAGGATGTATATAGCCAAGGAAGAGGTAGGGGGAGGGTCAGTGAATGCAAACATCAGGGATACAGCTGGGTTCTGGTTAAACCTACTTGATAGGAATTTTGCTGAAGGCAAGCCAGGGTGATCAGGCACCAAAGGTGAGAGATAAATAATTTGATCAGATATTGAGGGTGATTTAATATTAAATGTGGGGAATTCTCACTAAATTGATTTAGCAGGATTTTTACATTTTTGATTTTAATAGACAAACAATAATTGTATATATTTATGGGGTACAATGTAATGTTTTGATATGTTCTCATTGTGGAATGATTAAACAAGCTAATTAATACATCCATCATCTCACATACTTGTCATTTTTTGTAGTGGGGTGATTTAAATCTACTCTTTAGCAACTTTGAAATACACAATACATTATTATTAACTATAGTAATAATTCTATATAACAGATCAGTAAAACGTATTCCTCCTAACTAAAACTTTGTACCCCTTGACCAACACCTCCCCTTTCCTCATCCACACCTTTCTCCCATCCCCTTCTCCTAACCATCATTCTACTCCTACTTTTGTGAGCCTTTTCTAGATTCCATATATAAATGGGATCATATAGCATTTGCCTTTTTGTGACTGACTTATTTCACTTAGCATAGTGTCTTCCAGGGGCATACATGTTGTTATAATGGCAGGATTTCCTTTTTTATTTCAGGCTGAATAGTATTCTATTCTATTGTATACACAGCACATTTTCTTTATCTATTCTGGGCAATGCAGAGACAAACACAAAAGCACAAATGTCCAGGCCTAGTTGAGAAGAGGGTTCAGAGGAGCCTGACTAAAGTTTGGTCAAGGAGAGAACATCTTTGTCATAATGAGCAGAATTTGATGCCCTAGGGATGATGTATCACTAATGCACAAAAGAGAGGGACTTCTCCCTCCCTGGGTAGGTACTGAAGTAGCTCCAACTTGTATATTTACAAGAAACGGTTTAAATGGCTACTTATCTTGAGCTTTCCAGTTTGAAATAGGCATGGTCTTTGAAGTTAGACTGATGTGGGTTCAAATCCCAGCTCACTGATTAGCTATTGTGTAACCTTGTGCAAGTCAGACCCCTTCTCTGATTTTCAGTTTCCCCATCTTTAAAATGATCTCAAAGGGTTGCTCGGAAAAATCACTTAAAAGAGCATGCATGCAAAGAACCAAGCACAGCATATGAGTGCAATAAATGAGTACCACAACTCCTATTACCAGTGACAATGTAAACCCCTAAGCTATTTTTCCACATACTGCTTGCTCCTCTGTCCTGTACCAACAATACAGATGGTGAGCACAGGAATCACAGAATGTCAGAGGTAAAATTGCCCAGATAATAATGGAACTCAGTGGTTCTCAACCCCAGCTCAATCATCTGGGGCAGCTTTTAAACGATATCATCTCCCAGGCCCAACCATAGACCAACTAATTCAGGATCTCTGGAGACAGAGGGAAGATGTCTGTGTCCTCTGAAATACAGGATTGAGTTCTCTGGTTTTTTTAGTTGACAGTGTATAGGAACTTTTTATTTCCAGTCCCCCTCTGGGTTCTTTCTCAGTCAACTCTGGGTTCTGAGGCGGAGAATACTCCAAACTATAACCTTAGAAACTCACAATCAGCCGGGCTCGGTGGCTCAGCCTGTAATCCTGTGTCTTTGGGAGGCTGAAGTGAGTGGATTGCCTGAGCCCGCGGGTTCAAGACCCGCCTGATCAGCGAGACCTCATCTCTACAATAAATAAAAAAATCAGCCGGGCATGGTAGCACATGTCTGTAATTCCAGCTACTCGTAAGGCTGAGGCAGAAGGATCGCCGGAGCCCAGAAAGCGAGGCTGCGGTGGCTGGGAGCGGCCACTGCACTCCAGTCTGGGCGACCAAGTGAGACTCCAACTCAAAAAAAAAAAGAAACTCACAATCTGGTTAGAAATTCAGGACACACTCCTAAAAATAGAACCAGTGGCTCCAGGCATAATGTTCATTCAGCAAACATTTGTGGTATGAGGTCCAGCCTGTGTGGAAGCGGTGGAGTCACACAATGCTCTAAGCTCAAGGCCTACAGGGAAAGAGGCAAGAGCAAGATAGTAAAATAAAATTTGAAAACAACACCTTTGGAATTGAAGCACCTCCAAATGTAAGAACTGACAGAGACTTCAGAGATCCTGGGTTCCAACCCCCTCACTTAAAGGGTAAGAAAATCTGATTCGCAGAGGAGGTATCTGACATACCCATGTTCACATAGCAGGTTACTTGACATAGTAGGACCTCGGTATCCTAAATTCTGGTCCTTTACCTTTTCTCCCTGAAACCTACTGCCCATGAACAAGGAGAAGCACCAGCTGCTTTCACTTAAGGGTGGTGGGGGAAAGCCTTGTGACGGAGGTGGGTTTATGACTGGGCTCTGGGGGAGTCACGAACGGCAAAGGTGTGGATACGGAGTTCCCCTTGCACCTGGTCATCCAAGCCCCTCATTCCTCATACCTGCCCCATCGTCTTTTCTTCCCTCAGCCCTAGTGCTCTCTCTTGAATTCTGGAAGGAATCTCAACAAGAATTTCTCAATTGTCTTTTCAGGTCTGTCCCACTGGGCCTCTCTGGGAGAAAGAACAGACTGAAAGGAGACAGCCTCTATAAGTGAGAGGTCACCCAGCTAACTGGGCAGGCACCTGGTGCCTCCCTTTCCTTCCGGAGTCTCCCTTTTCTTCCTGAGTAGCTCCTCCAGAATCCTCTACAGAGGCTCATGTGGGGACGACACAGACAGCTCGTTTGCGAGCAGCAGCTGTAACCCCAGGCTGGGAAGGGCACCGCATGAGACCTGGTAGAGATGAGGGAGGCAAAACTTGCCCTTGCTGACCACAGATGCCCTTTGCTCATGCGCGTCTGAGCCTGCCCCCGCTGTGCCCACCCTGCTCCCTGGCTTCTCCCAAAGTCCCCTACCTGCTCTCTAATTGCAACCTTCCATCCCACTCACAGGAGAACACAGCTCCTGGGCCTGCCTTGTGGCCAAGGCTAGAGACACAGAGAAACGTCATGGTGGGATCCTTTGCCCTCAAGTAATCATGAACAGTCAGAAAAAGAGATGTAATGGATATACTATATAAAAGACCAACAACATGCTAGGCCCTGTGCTAGGCAATTTCTCTTTCCTTTCTTTCTTTCTTTTCCTTCCTTCCTTTCTTCTTTCCTCCCTCCCTCCCTTCCTTCCTTTCTTTCTTTCAACTCAGAGTGCTGAGAACTAGATGGAGTTTGTACTACATTTAATTTTAAGATAACCCCAAGATTCCCACCTCCTGGTGTGCAGGTTCTGTAAAATCTCTTCCTCTTGGTTGTGGGCAGGACCTGTGAATATGGGGTATGACTCCCTTGCTTAAGTTACACCATGTAAGACTCTGTCCTAGAAGACTAGCAGGAGAATCTCCTGCTGACTTTGGAGAACTAAGCTGCCTTGTTGAGAGAAACCCACAAGGCCAGGATCTGAGGATGGCTTCTAGAAGCTGAGAGCCAGCAAGAAAACAGAGACCTCAGTCCTATAGACCCAATGATCTGAATTCTGTTCATAGCCTGAATAAGCTCGGAAGAGGACTCTGAACTCAAGGTAAGTATAGAGCTCTGGCCGACATGTTGATGTTAGCCTTGTGAGACCTTGATCAGAGAGAATCCAGCTCCACTGTACCCAGACTTTTGACCTACAGAATCTGTGAAATAACAGAAGATTGTTAAGTCACTGAGTTTGTGGGAATTTTTTATTCAGCAATAGAAAACTAATACTTGGTGATATTCAAAATATTTAAGAACCAGCAAGGTATGGGCACTGAACCATCAGAGTGCATATGGTCAGTAAACAAGTGGTATGGCAGTGTAGACAGAATATCAGTCTCGCAGGAAGCTTTTGTAATCCATTTTATAGATGCAGAAACTGTTTTTCATTGGAAATTGACTAGCCCAAGGCTTCACAGCTAGTAAGAGGCAAAGTCAGGTTCCTGGAAAGCAGCTTAATGTTGCAGCCATGAGGATAGGCTTTAATAAAACAGATGGAGGGCTTTGAGTGCCACCGTTGGGGACCTGGACTTGATTTTCTGGGTAATGGCAAGCCACTGATAAAAGTCAGTAACATGTCAAGGCAGAATAGAATGATCAGGATTTGGCAGTGTATGGAGGGGAAAGGTATGTGTGAGTTAGGAAAGTGTTCCATCAGAAAAACAGCACCTAAGGAATTAGGCCTTAGACGATTGTGAGAGCTTGTCAAGAGGTCTATGCAAAGCTGTGGACTTTGTTTCTGGTGTTAGAATTGGAGACGTTATAGGCCAGCCAGGCTGAAGTCAAGAGGGAAAGCTAGGCATGAAGTAGAGGATACCAAGGACAAACAGGAACCCACATGGGTGAACTGCAACCCAAGAGAACAAACTGGCTGAACTCACAAAAACAAACTGCAGCCCAGGCCTGTCTTAAGTCACTTGCAACCTTGATGATGCAAGAGAAGTGGGTGCACCTCATATGAAGTTGCACACACTGGACATCAAAACTAGATGAAATCTAACAAGGAAGGCTGGAGGAAACCACAGGAGCTGTGGGCTTGGGTGCTGCCCTGTGCCCACAAGATGAGACTGCAGGTCGACAACAGGCATGAGCAGCCACAGTACCTGGCACCTACATTGGCCTTCAGAGCTTGGAAATTGCTACTCTTTCATTTCACCTTCCAAATCTCATGTAAATTCCTCTTGAGAACAACCCTGACTGGAAGCACACAGGGAAGAGAACTGTGGGAAATGTAGCTTCAACTTAGCTAAGTCAACTCAGTCCAAACAGCCTCCCATCTTAACAAAGACAAAAGTCTGAAGCCAAGGGGATGGCATTCCAGAGCAGGAGTTTCAGATACATGGTTTTTGTGGCAGGCCTGTTGTGGAGTTTCACAAAGACTTTGTACCGGCATCCTCTCAGATCTCAATCCCAAACCTACTCACTATATACTTCCGTCACATGCGGTGCCTTTACAGGACATTATCTCTGTCAGGGCCAAAAATCCTTGTCTAGACCATAATGTTTCAACACCCACGACTTGGCATTCTGCTTCCAGGCCCTAGAGATTATTCCTTGGTTGACACCTTCCTCCCTCCATTCCTCTACCCACATATTTTCTAAATGACCCCAAAGAGATCACTCTGAGATTCGGGGTTTACAAATTGTCTACTCAGTGTTGGATCTCCTCAGTAGTATCCCTGCCAAATGGTCATTTTGTTTACAACCATTGATGGTGAACTCACTACCGTCAAAGCTGCCTGCCTATTTTGAATAGTGGAAATTTAAAAATATTATTTATACCGAGCTGAAACATCTCCCTGTAGCATCTACCTACTGGTCCAAATTTTACCACTAGATGTCACACAGAAAAAGAAAAAATCTGATTCTCCACATGTGGCAGTTAAAAAAATTAGAATCAGACAAACCTGGGTTCAGATGTTAGTCCTGCCACTCCTCGCTCTGTGACGAAGCTCTTTGCCCATTCACTCTAGCATCCATTGGTGGATCGTCCTGTGGGAATTACTTCTGTGGTAGAGTAATGGTGATTTTCTATTTCCCTGTGCTTCAGTTTACATATCTGAAAAATGGAACCTGTGAGGATATTTTTTTAAGTATGTAATATACTTAGCACTATGATGGGCACATACTTAGAGTCCAGTAATTGCTAGATTTTATTACTCAAGCATAGCAATGTTCCTAAGAACATTCTTTCCTAGGTTAAATGTTCCTGGTTCATGTCATGGTTCTCAGGCCTCTCACCATACTGGATTACAAAGTGCAGAACACGGTCTGGATGGTCCATAGACTATCTGATGGGACTTTCCTTGCCTGCTGCCTGCCCTAGCTTTGCCAGTTCCTGCTGCCATTCTCTACTGTAGGGCTCACACAAGTGACTACTGAGCTACAGAAGCTGGAAGGGCTGTGCAGGAGGAACAAGCTGTACTCTCACATCTGGTAGGAACAGGGAGGTGCTGTCCTGAGACGAAGCAGGGGAGATAGCAGCAGCTGGTGTGGGCAGGGCTGGGGCAGGGTGGGGGCTCGGGCCCGGATCTGCACACATAGAAACCTGGATGCGTGCCTTGGCCGCTGCCCAACCTGGGACTCATTGCTCACTTCAGATTGGCAGGAAGCAGCTCAGGGAGGCGTTCCTTCAAAATTATAAATCAACTACAATTCCACACTCCAGACTTCATCAACCTAGAAAAGCAGACCAGGAGAGAGGTGTCATCTGCAGGCACAGACAATGCTGGGAAACTCACTTTATCCAATTTTAAGGAAAGCATGGGAGGAGAAATTAAAATGGCAGAACAAGTAAGGTGATAATTCACTTTAAAATAGTCCCCAACCCCTAGAATGTCCTAGCAGGAGGACATTTTTTTTTTTTTTTGAGTTGGAGTCTCACTCGGTCACCTAGGCTGGAGGGCTGTGGCACACTCACAGCCACTCCAGTGTCGACCCACTGGGCTCCAGCGATCCTTCCGCCTAAGCCTTCCAAGTAGCCAGATCATTTTGCCAGGGCAAAAACTGAGATCCAGAAAAGAATGCTTTGCCCCAAAGCACACAAGCAGATTGTAGTAGAAAAGGCCCAAGTTTCCTGTCTCCTATAGTCAATCTTCCAAATTTTCTCCTTACCCCACCCACATGTGGGGCATGACAAAATATCCATGTATGTATGTGCTTGTGTAGAATTGTCTCATTCATTGACTGCGATGTTCCCAGAAGTGGGACAGAAAACCTATCAAATTCTTTCTTGCTCTGTACAAACAGAAAAGTTCTAGGTCTAGTGAATAAAAATTAAACTGAATCATAAAAGCAGAGTCACAGCCCCTCAGTCAATTTCTAAACTTGAGCCAGTTTATAGACCCAGAACCTCTCAAATAAAGGGGTGGACAGGTCCCCTTGAAGAAGGACTCCAGTATATTACCCAAATTTATCCAGTTAATCTTCCTCCCATCCTTCCCCAGTGGTACCTATGTATAGCATTTTACAGGGGTAATTGTGTGTAGAAGAAAAGGAAATAATCAGACCTTTCAGGGACTACTGAACACTGGCTCTGAACTGACACTGATTTCAGGAGACCTAAAATGTCACTGTGGCCGGGCTCGGTGGCTCAGCCTGTAATCCCGCGCCTTTGGGAGGCTGAGGTGAGTGGATTGCCTGAGCCCACGGGTTCAAGACCCGCCTGGGCAGCGAGACCTCATCTCTACAATAAATCAAAAAATCAGCTGGGCATAGTAGCACATGCTTGTAATTCCGGCTATTTGAAAGGCTGAGGCAGGAGGATCGCCGGAGCCCAGCAGGTCGAGGCTGCGGTCGCCTGGAGCAGCCACTGCACTCAACTCCAACTCAAAAAAAAAAAAAAAAATGTCACTGTGGCACACTAGTCAGAGCAGGGGCTTGTGGACATCAGCTGATTGACAGAGTCTTAGCTCAGGTCCACCTCAAAGTGGGCCCAGGGGCCTCTGAACTCATCCTGTGGTCATTTCCCAGTTGTGGAATGCATAATTGGAGTAGATACATTCAGCAGAAGGCCAAAGCCCCACATTGGTTCCCTGACCTGTACAGTGAGGGCTATTACAGCGGGAAAGGCCAAATGGAAGCCATTAAAGCTGCCGTTAACTAGGAAAATAGCAAACCAAAAGCAATACCACATCCTAGAGAGATTGTAGAGAAGAGTGCCACCATCAAAGACTTAAAGAACACAGGGTGATGATTCCCACCACACCCTCATTCAACTCTCCTATTTGGTCTGTGCAGAAGACAGATAGACTTTGGAGAATGACAGTGAATTATCACAAGCTTAACCAGGTGATGACTCTAATTGTAGCTGCTGTACCAGGTGTGGTTTCTTTGCTTATGTAAACAAACACATTCCCTGGTACCTGGTATGCAGCTATTGATCTGATGAATGGCTTTTTTCCCCATCTCTGTCAGTAAGACCCACCAGAAGCAGTTTGCTTTCAGATGGCAAGGCCAGCAATCCTATGTATCAACTCTCCAGCCCTTTGTCACAGTTTAGTTTGAAGAAATCTTGTTTGCTTTCTCTTCTACAAGATATCACACTGATCCATTACACTGATGACATTATGCAAGTGAGCAAGAGGTAGCAATTACCATAGACTTATTAGTAAAACACTTGCATATCAGAGGGTGGGAAATAAATCTAACTAAAATTCAGAGGCCATCTACCTCAGTGAAATTTCTAGTGGTCCACTGATGTGCAGTATGACAAAATATCCCTTGTTTATTATTTATCAAAATGTCTCTTATTATTATTATTTTTTTTAGAGTTAGGAGGCTCACTTTGTTGCCCAGGCTGGAGTGCAGTGGCGTGATCATAGTTCACTGCAGCCTCAAACTTTCAGGCTCAAGTTATCCTCCCAACTCAGTCTCCAAAAGTACTGGGCCTGGCAGATCGGGCACTCAATGGTATCCATAGCCAATTCATCCTTGGTGAATGAAAATCTGTTTTGCTCAGCCCATGAATAAACTCCATTCCTGCCACCATAGCCACTTTGTTCATGAGCCAATTGGGTAGTAACGGGTGCCACTGTGCCTGGCAAGATATCCCTCCTCACGTGAAGGAAAAGTTGTTACCTCTGACTGTCCCTACCACCAAAATAAGAGGCACTATGTCTAGTAGGCCGCTTTGGATTTTGGAGGCATAATATTCCTCACTTGGGTGTGAGTAACCTAAGAAGCTGCTAATTTTGAGTGAGGCCCAGGATAAGTAAGAGAAGGCTCTACAACAGGCACAGGCTGCTGTGCAAGCTGCTCTGCCACTTGGTCTTATACACCAGCAGATCTAATGGTGCTTGAAGTGGCAGTGGCAGATAGGAATGCTATTTGGAGTATTTGGTAGGCTCTTACAATAGGGGAATCACAGTGCAGCCCTTGGAGATTTTAGAACACTCCCAGACAACTACCCTCCTTTTGAGAGATAGCTCTCGGCCTCTACTAGGCCTTAGTAGAGCTTGAATGCTTGACCATGGTCCACCAAGTTACCATGCGATCTGAGCTGCTCATCACATGCTGGGTGTTAACTGACCCAGAAAACCATACATTTGGGCATGCACTGCAGCACTCCATCATCAAATGGAAATGTTATATATGAGATCAGGCCCAAACAGGTCCAGAAGGCATGACTAAGTTACTAGAAGAAGTTACCCATGGTCCTTACTGCTGCCACACCGTCTTCTTTCTCCTAGCCTGTACCTTTGGCCTCATGGGGAGTTCCTTAGATCAGCTGACAGAGGAAGAGAAGACTCAGACCTTGTTTACAGATGCACAATACACAAACACCACACAAAATTGGACACCTACAGCACTACAGCCCCCTCCTGGGACATCCCTGAAGGACAGTGGTGAAGGAAAATCTTCCCAGTGGGCATAACTTCAGGAAGTACACCTGGTTGCACTTTACTCGGAAGGACAAATGGCCAGATATGTGAATATACCTTTTTATACGCTATAGCCAATGGTTTTGCTGATAGTCAGGAATTTGTAAGGAACATGAGGGGGCTTTGGTAACATGGAAATTTGAAGAAGAGGTATATGGAAAAATGGAACTGATGGAAGTTGTTTAGATAGAACAGTGTAATGGCCTTTTGAAGACTCATTTACAGTGCCAGTTAGGTAGCATTACCATGTAGAGCTGGGAAAAGTTCTCCAGAAGGCTGTATATGCTCTCAGTCAGCATCCAATATATGAGGGGGGGCCCAAAAACCCAGAATTTATTTATTAAAAATTTCTTTATTCTTACATGTTTAAACTTCAATCACCTTTAAAGTACTCTCTCTTTGATGCAGTACACCTATCAAGATGCTTTTTCCACTGCTCAAAACAGTTTTTGAACTTGTCAGTTTTGATGCCTTTTAGTGATTCTGCTGTTCTTGTTTCACCTCTTTCATATGGGCAAAACATTTCCCCTTGAGGACATTTTTTTTAATCAGGGGAAACAAACAAACAAAAAAAGTCTCTCTGAACAAGACTGGATGCATAGGGAGTGTAGAGCATATTTTTGGTCAAAAACTGCTGAAACCTTGTCTCTCGATTCTCCCTCATCATATTTGTGGTGAGATGGAGACTGGTCACAAAGACCCCTATTATTGTACAAGCTAGTGACCTCTGCTTTTTGGTCTTTCTTCCTTTCATTTTCGTGACTGCCCAAGAACATTTATAGCAAACTCCCTCCAGTCTAGAATTCTCAGTTCCCTCTGGCCTGACTCCCAGCTTATCCTGACAACTGATTTACAGAGGTGGTATGGCTCATGCCTACACCAAATGAATCAAGAGATTATCAAATTTCCCCTGACAGGTAATTTATGAAGGTGGCTGGAGAAGGTATAAGCCATGCAGTGGCTGAGCCCTTAAATATCAGGCTTTCCTCTTACCAAAGGCGATCTCTTCCTCTCCTTTTCCATTTTCCTTCAGGGAACAACTATTTCTTTTTGCAACACATTTTTGGCAATCCTTCCCCTGCTCTATGGTCTTGCTTGCCCCTAATTGTGATGAGACAAGACACTAGAATGGAGTTTGTTGTGTATGTGGAGACCCTGACCACAGGGTCCCCAATCCCTGCTTTTGGATAGAGCTGGAAACAGCTGCATATTGAGACTGCTTATACACTGTTCTGATTTCCTCCAAGAGGGCCTGCTCAGACTCTCAGGGTAGTTTATCACTGTTTCTGTAGGGGTCCCTTCAAGTCATCTGTGTCCTGGCAAATTTAACAAATTATATATAGATATCTATCTATCTATCTATCTATATATATATATATATATATTTTTTTTTTTTTTTTTTTTTTTTTTTGAGTTGGAGTCTCACTCTGTCACCCAGACTAGAGCGCAGTGGCCACTCCCGGCCACTGCAGCCTCGACCTGCTGGACTCAGGCGATCCTTCCGTCTCAGCCTTCCGAGTAGCCGGAATTACAGGCATGCGCTACCATGCCCGACTGATTTTTTTGATTTATTGTAGAGATGAGGTCTCGCTGCCCAGGCGAGTCTCGAACCTGCAGGCTCAGGCAATCCACGCACCTCAGCCTCCCAAAGGCGCGGGATTACAGGGTGAGCCACCGAGACCGGCTACAAATTATATTTTTAAATGGTCCAGATATTACCACAAGGCAACTAAGTTTAGGAAAAGGTATATGATTTGGTTTCCAAGACCTAATAGAATTCCCTCTTATCTAAAGCTCCAGGAGCTAGAGAGATACCTGGGTAACATTAGGGCCTGAGGGAAGCCTGGATGCATGGCCAGACAAAGGACAAGGAAACCTGTCTCCCTGGCTTGGTCAGAAAACATCAAAGGGCTCCAGGGATACCTGGATACCGCGGTGCCAGTTTAAGGGACAGGGACGCTCGATATCCTAACTGAGCTTCAGGTCTTCCCATGGAAGACTCATGTACTTCTTACCAAGGTTACTTCTTTTTTTAATTTTATTTTTAATTTTTTAAAATATTTAATCAATATTTTTTATTATGGCTTTGTGGGGTACAGTTAAGGGATAGGTGTAAAATTACGCTTCATTCAGTCACCCTGTTGATAAGAGGTGTTTCCCCATCCCCAGATATTTGCTACTGTTAATCCCCTCCCCCTCCCCCACCATAGTTTCCCAGTACCAGCAGTCATTTTCTTATAGTATTACATTGGATGTTCAAGGTCTATTATATGAGTGAGAACACGTGATACTCGGATCTTTGTTTCTGTGAGAGGTCACTCAGTATTATAGACTCTAGTTCCATCCAGGTTGCTGCGAAATTCATGATTTTTTTCCTTTTATGGCTGCATAGTATTCCATTGTGTATATGTACCACATTTTTTAAAACCAGTCCTCTTTTCATGGGCAGCATGGTTGTTTCCAGGTTCTTGCTATTGTGAACAATGCTGCGATAAGCATACATGTGCAGGTATCT
Organism: Carlito syrichta; assembly: GCF_000164805.1. NCBI lineage: Eukaryota > Metazoa > Chordata > Mammalia > Primates > Tarsiidae > Carlito > Carlito syrichta. Next base: position 253,309 of record NW_007258380.1, on the reverse strand, counting down.
TTTTTATAGAGTGACTTGAGTTCTTCAGGGTATATTCCCAGTAGGAGGATTGCGGGGTCGTATGGAAGGTCGATTTTTAGAGCTTTTAGGAATCGCCACACTGCTTTCCACAGAGGTTGCACTAGTTTACACTCCCACCAACAGTGTAGAAGTGTTCCCTTTTCACCACACCCTCTCCAGCAGCTGTTATTTTTTGAGTTGTTGATAATTGCCATTCTGACTGGAGTTAGGTGGTATCTCAGTGTGGTTTTGATTTGCATCTCCCTGATGATTAGTGAGGTTGAGTATTCTTCATATGTTTGTTGGCTGCACAGATGTCTTCTTTGTGAAGTGTCTGTTCATATCTTTTGCCCATTTTATAATGGGGTTGTTTGTTTCTTTTCAGCACATTTTAGTTCCTTGTAGATCCAGGATGTTAAGCCTTTGTCAGACCTAGTGTTGGCAAATACTTTTTCCCAGTTTGTAGGCTGTCTCCCTGCTCTCTTGATGGTTTATTTGGCTTTGCAGAAGCTTGTCAGTTTAATAAGGTCCCACTTGTCTATCTTCTCTCTTATGACCAGTGGGTTTCGGGTTTTGTTCAGGAATTGGATGCCAGTTCCGATTTCCATGAGGGTATGTCCTTCCTTTTCTAAGGTTCTTATGGTTTGAGGTTTTACATTTAGGTCTCTGATCCATTTGGAGTTAACCTTTGTGCATAGGGATAGTTAGGGGTCCTGTTTCAATCTTCTGCATGTGGTCAGCCAGTTTTCCCAGCACCATTTACTGAATAGGTTCTCCTCTCCCCAGTGGTTGGTGGTGGAGGCTTTGTCGAAGATGAGTTGGTTGAGAAATGGAGGATTTGCTTCTGGAATCTCAATTCTATTCCATTGATCTATATGCCTGTTCCTATACCAATACCAAGCTGTTTTGATGTTTGTAGCTTTATAGTAAAGTTTGAAGTCTGGTAATGTGATACCACATGCTTTGTTTTTTTTTTTGCTGAGGATTGTTCTGGCTATTCTTGGACGTTTGTGTTTCCATATGAATTCCTGTGTTGTTTTTTCTACATCTGAGAAGAATGTTGCTGGTAATTTGATGGGTATATTGCATTGAATTTGTAGATTGCCTTAGGTAAGATGGACATCTTCACAATGTTGATCTTTCCAGTCCATGAGCATGGGATATTTTTCCACTTGTTTGTGTCATCTTTGATTTCTTTGAGCAGTGTTTTGTAATTTTCCTTGTAAAGGTCTTTCACATCTCTGGTTAGGAAGATAACAAGGTATTTCTTTTTTTTTGTGGCTATTGTGAATGGAATTGTGGGGTTTTTTTTCGGTTTCTGTTTGTTTATTATTGGTGTAGAGAAATGCAATTGTCTTTTGTACATTTATTTTGTATCCTGAGACTTTGCCAAAGGCCTTTATCAATGTAAGGAGGCTTTTGACAGATTCTCTTGGGTTTTCAAGGTACACAATCATATCATCAGCAAAGAGAAATAACTTGACTTCCTCTTTTCCTATCTGGATACACCTGATTGCCTCCTCTTCTCTGATTGCTCTAGCCAGGACTTCCAATACTATGTTGAACAGGGGGAGTGAGAGTGGGCATCCTTGTCTAGTTCCAGTTTTCAGGGGAATTGGTTCCAATTTTTGTCCATTTAGGAGTATGCTGGCTGTGGGTTTCTCGTAGATGGCTTTTACTATTTTGAGGTATGTTTCCCATATGCCTAGATGTTCAAGGGTTTTTATCAAGAAGCGGTGCTGAATTTTATCAAAAGCTTTTTCTGCATCTAATGATATGATCCTGTGGTTTTGTTTTGACATCTGTTGATGTATTTAATTACATTTATGGTTTTACGAATGTTGAACCAGCCTTGCATTCCAGGAATGAAGCCTACTTGGTCATGGTGGGTGATTTTTGAGATGTATTGCTGAATCCGGTTTGCTAGGATCTTGTTGAGAATTTTAGCATCTATGTTCATCAAAGATATTAGCCTATAGTTCTCTTTCTTTGTTGGATCTTTACCTGGTTTGGGTATCAATGTGATGTTGGCTTTGTAAAATGATTTGGGGAGAGTTCCATCTTTTTCAATTGCCTGGAATACCCTCAGTAGGATTGGTATCAGCTCCTCCTTAAATGTCTTGTAGAATTCTGCTGGAAAGACATCTGGACCAGGGCTTGTTTTTGTAGGAAGTTTTCTTATTATGTAGTCGATTTCCTTGATTGCTATTGGTCTATTTAGGGTCTCAATTTCTTCTTGTTCCAACCTAGGTAGGTTGTGTGATGTCAGAAAGTCCTCCATTCCCTTAAGGTTTTCAAGTTTGTTTCCATACAAGTGTACATAGTAGTCTCTAATGATCTTTTGTATTTCTTCAGGGTCAGATGTGACTTCATCTTTTGTGTTTCTGATTGTGCTTATTTGGGTTTTTTCTCGTTTTTTCTTGGTCAGTCTAGCTAGGGACCATCGATCTTGTTTATCCCTTTGAAGAACCAGCTTTTTGTTTCATTGATTTTTTGTATTATCTTTTTGTCTTCTATGTCCTGGATTTGGGCTTTTATTCTGGTGATCTGGATTCTTCTGCTGAAATTAGGGTTTTTGTGGTCTTGCTTTTCCAACTTCTTTAGGTGGCTTGTTAGGTTGTGAATTTCTGTTCCTTCCATTTTCTTCATGTATGTTTGTAGGGATATAAGTTCCCCTCTTACTACAGCTTTCAGGGCATCCCAGAGGTTTTGGTAAGATGTTGCTTCATTTTCATTTGCTTCCAGGTATTTTTGATCTCTGTTTTGATTTCATCATTGACCCAGGAGCTGTTCAGCATCATGCTGTTTAGTGTCCATGTATTTGTGGGTTTTGGGGTGACTTTGTTGGTGTCAATGTTTATTTTTATTCCACTGTGGTCCGAGAAGGTGCATGGTAGAATTTCAGTCCTTTTAAATTTGCTTATGCTTGATTTATGGCCGAGTATGTGGTCAATCTTAGAATATGTTCCATGTGGTGATAAGTAGAAAGTGTATTCTGTGGTCTTTGGATGGAGTGTTCTGTAGGTATCAATTAAGTCCATTTGGTCCAAAGTCACATTGAGGTTCCGGATCTCCTTGCTGATTTTCTGTCTTGATGATCTGTTTAGGGTTGTGAGTAGGGTATTAAAGTCCCCAGTTATGATGGTGTTAGAGTCAATATTTTTCTTTAGTTTTCCTAGAAGTTGCTTTATGAAAGTTGGCATACCTATGTTGGGCGCATATATGTTTAGGATAGATATTTCTTGTTGATGGATTGAGCCTTTTATCATTATGTAGTGGCCTTCTGTATCTTTTTTTATTTTTAATAGCTTGAAGGGTATTTTGTCTGAAATTAAGATCACTACTCCTCCTTTCTTTTGTATTCCGTTCACCTGAAAGTTTGTTTCTCATCCTCTTACTTTGAGTCTGTGGGTGTCCTTTCTAGTGAGGTGAATCTCTTGAAGGCAATAAATTATTGCCTGATGATGTTTTATCCATTTTGCCATTCTATGTCTTTTCAGTGGTGCATTTAGTCCATTCACATTTAGGTTAATAATTGAAATGCAAGAGTTGATCCCTGTCATAAGGTTCTTACAGAGTTGATCCTGTTTATTTGTTGTCTTTCTTTGGGTTTGGAGT
>NW_007258380.1:224972-249606 GCF_000164805.1 Carlito syrichta | reverse complement strand
GCTCCAGTGTGGCTTCTGTTTCTCTTTCTGCCTCAGGAAGCCCAATTACTCTTAGGTTTGGTCTCTTGAAGTGATCATTCATCTCTTGCAGGTTTTTTTCTGTCTTTTTGAGCTTCTTTTCTATGCTTTTGACAGTTTGGGTAGTTCTGTGTTTTGGTCTTCGAGCTCTGAGATTCTTTCTTCTGCTTGGCTGATTCTGCTTTCCATGCTTATTAGTCTGTTATTCATTTTCATCACAGTATTCTTTACTGCTGTCATTTCTGACATCAGCTCCTTCCTATTTTCCTCTTGTCTTGCCTCAATTTTTTAAATTCTCTTCATTAATGTCTTGATGTCTGGGTTTGTTGCATGTAACCAGTCATTCTGGGGGCTCTTCATTGTTTGTGTTCCAGAATCTGTTTTCTCAGTGTCTGATCTCCCAGGGGTCTGTGTGAGGTCTATATTCTTCTTTTGGTTTTTCTTCATTTGTGCGGTTTTTCCCCCTCCCGTCTTTTTCCTTCCCTCCACATCACCGTCTTCTTTAATTCTGTTATTCAGGGGTAAAGGGATTGGTTTTACTTCTGTTTGTTAAGTCTCCTATTCTTTATGTATGCCCTCTTACTTTGTTCAATTCTGGAGTTGCACTGTAGGTTGGGGGTGGTTCTTTTTGCAGTTTTGAGATTTACTTAAGGGAGGAGCTGTGATTCAAAATCTATCTGCAGGTCCTGGTACTCACTGACAGGTGTGTGGATAATCTGGAACCCACTTCCCACTGCCTTGGAGTCTGTTCATGCAGTGGAGCTGTAGGTTTACTCCTTGAAATAAAATGCGGTTAACAGAGGGGAGAGAATGGAGCAGATAGTGGGTTGAAGAGGGGGGTGGAGAGATAGAGGAGTAAGGGGGGAAACAAACAAGTGTGCCAACAAATAGAGAGAGAGGCCTATACTGAAACAGATAAAAACAATAGACTACAGCTACAGACGAACCAACTCTCATACAAAATAAATAAATAAAACATACAGTGATGCCAACATACAAGCTAACCAACCACCTTATTAGTGTGCTGTTCCTGTATACAAAGATATGGTTTACAGAGAGCAGAAAAGAGAAGAAAAGGAAGAGGAAAAAAGAAAAAAAGGAACAATACAGTAGGAATAGAATTAAGTCATTAAACTAACAGAATCAATGAAGCACACTCTGAGACATTTCGTTTAAGTCCAATGTCCTTTCAGGTCTGATTTCTAGTTTTCTTTTCAAGCTGGTAAATTAGTTTGCAGTTAGGGTCAGTTGCCCCTGGTCTGCTGTTAAAGACAGTTCAGATTACCCTCCATTCACCATTCTGGCCTATGTCTTTATCAAGCTTGTTTCTCCTGTTTCGGTGTTGTTACCTTGAATCGCCAGCAGGTGGTGCTATCTCAGCTCCTCGCCCCAGAGGGGGTGGAGCCGGACAGAAACGGCAAAGGCTGAAGATGGCTGCCTGCCTCAGGGCAGAGAGCCGGAGACTTACGGCTGGCAGGACATCTCAGTTACAGGAGAGGTGGCAGCGATCCCAGCAGATCTTCCCTGAAGGGGCTTGAAGGACTGAAGTGGATCGCCTCCAGCCCAGGTGGTGTGATGTGCTACGGCTGCGGCTGCAGCAGCACCGGTGGGGGGGCTGCGGCGGCGGCGGTGGTGGCGCCGTTTGCACTGCAGTGACTGTCCAGTCTGCTGCGATGCCCCAGCAGTGGCAACGGCCGAGCTCCGTATGAAGAGCAGGCTGCGATGTTGGGGTCCGCAACCCCCAGGGTGAGAGTCAGAGACCCACTGCAGATCTCCTTTGCAGAGGGTTTCACAGACCAGGTTGCCCCATCGCCATCTTGCCACTTCTCCCCAAGGTTACTTCTTTTTCCTCTCTTTTCCCTTCCCTTCTTTAGGTTCATAGCATACTAACAATAATTACAGGAAACACTCTTTCAATCCCCACTGATTCCTTTAGTTGCATTCTTAAGAATTGGGGTAGCTTTAAATTCGATGCCCTTAAGAAAAAGAAACTTATTTACTCCTGTAACACTATCTGGTCTCAATATAAAATAGGATCATGGAAGGTCTGGCCAGATAATGGGACACTGAATTATAATACCCTCTTGCAATTGGATCTTTTCTGCAAATACCCGGGAAAATGGACAGAAATCCCATATGTTCAGGCATTCATGTCTTTACACGAAAACTCTGATTTCTAGGGAAACTTTTGCTATGCACACACCCCTATAGATAAACCACACAGAGAACCAGACATTTTAGATGATCCTATTTTAAGTGCTGTACCTTGGTGCCCACAACTACTACCTCATCCTAGCCCTCTACCAATGGCTCCAGAACAGCAGGAAATGCCACTATCCAATTTATCCTCCTCTCCCAGAGGAACAAAGCCCATCAGGGGAAACTCAAAGTGGAGCGTCATGCCTTCCTGGCCCTTCTGAGCTGCACCCACTCACAGAAGCAGCCAACGGAAAGGCTGGAACTATTTGTGTTTACATGCCATTCTCCATCTCTGTGTAGATATGGTTGGGATACTTTTCAGAAGGTCCCACTAAGTTCATAGAAGAGTTTCAGATTCTCTCACATTCCTTTGAGCTACCTTGGAGTGCTATCCATATTATTCTATCTACTTGCTATATTCCTGAAGAAAAACATCACAATTAGAGTAAGTCACAAGCCTATGGTAATGGCCTAGCAGCTAGACCTCCCAGTCAATATGCTGAAGGGGCAACATCAGTACCTAACCAAGACCCTTCATGGGACGATAACTAGGATAGGTTGATGTAAAACATGGGGACCATATGGTGACCTGACCTGATTTTACAGGAAAGAAAAAAGTGTATCAGCAGGCCTGAAAATCATAACAAAATTAAAGAAATTACTTAAGGTAAAGAAAAAGATCCAGCTGTTTCAGGGATGATTGGTGGAAGCCCTTAGAAATTACATCAGTTGTAACTCAGAAGGTCAAATTGTGTTGGACACCTACTTTGTCAGTCAGTCCAATATTCGCAAAGAGCTTCAAAAGTTAGCAATGAGAACCCCAAACTTCTATGAAACAGATGTTGGATGTGGCTTTTGGGGTATTCAGCAACCAAGAAAGAGCCAAAGAGTTCACAAGGACCCAGTATAATAAAAGATGGGACAGGCAACAGACCTAAATAATCGCAGTTGCTGTGAGCACTGCCCTGTAACCTCAGGATCACCTAAGAAGTCAGCTGGCCTAAAGCCCAACCAAACTAATAAACCAGCTGATGGTGATACTGCTTTAGATGTGAGAAGCTGAGAAACTGGAATAAATATTGTCCATGTTGGAATAGCCTACCTGAATCCTGTCCCCACTGTCAGCAGGAAGTCTACTAGGTGAAGGATTTCCTCAGCTCTGAAGGGAGAAGAGTGGTCCTGAGGTCATGATGGCTATAACTGAGGACTGAAGGGGCCCAGGTGCCTGACAGTTCCCACTAAAGGCATAGTAATTACAATGTAGGAACTTCGGGTGGCTCTTGATGTAGGATGTTGATTTCTTAATTGATATGGGAGTCACTTATTCTGCTCTCAATAGTCACTTTGGATCTTTGTCCTTCAAAAGCTGTACAATCATGGGTGTTGATGGCTTTCCCCAATTAAACCACTTTTATCTGCCTTTTAACTGCAGAATGGGAAACCATCGAATAACTCATAAGTTTATAATCACGCCAGGATTATAAACACCCCTTTGCTGGAATGAGATTTCTAGACTGTCTTTGGAGCCACTCTGCACCTGGTAGATCCAGGATCCCTCTCATTTCTGGCAATGCTCATTCTGCCTGAGGCTACACCAGAAGAGTCAATATCCAGGCTCATCCCCAAGTATGGGGTCAAGGAGTCCCAGCCAAGGCATTGCACGCCCAACCTGTGCTCATTTCCTTAAAAGATAAATTACCACATAGGAAACAGTATTCTCTTAAACCAGAGGCAAAGTTTTTCTACCTCTTATTGAAGAAAATTTTACAACATGGACTCTTAACTCCATGTCAATCTCCCTACAATATTCCTATTCTCTCTGTACTAAAATCTAGTGGAGAGTATCATCTGGTTCAAGACTTCAGGGCTGTCAATGAGGCAGTAGTGCCCAGTCACCTAATAGTCCCCAATCCTTATGGAATATTAATCCAAATACCAGAAGAAACTAAATGGTTCACTGTACTGGGCCTCAAAGATGCCTTTTTCTGTATTGATTTACAATATTGATTTACAATATGTATTGCTACATATTGATTTACAATATTTGTTTGCTTTTGAATAGACTGACTCTGGAATGCAAGTAACCCAACAGTACACTTGAACTATGCTGCCCCAGGGTTTCATTTCCACTTATTTGGAAATGCCCGAGCCTAGGAGCTGACAGAGCTTAGCCTGGGGAAAAGGGCTCTACTCTAATATGTAGATAAACTCTAATCTGTAGCCCAGGTAAAGAGGACTCTCATAGAAATACATGCATTTAAGTCTTCAACTTTTTAGGAAAGAGAGGATACTGACTGGGTATTCTCATAAAAAGCTCAGACTTCTAAGATAAGAGTCAAATATTTAGGCTATATTTTGATTACAGAAAATAGAATCCTGTCTGCTAAACAAAAAGAGACCATTTTAAAGCTAGAATCTCCACAGATGGAAAAAACAAACAAACAAACAAACAAAAACTTAGAACTTTCCTGGGCATGGCAAGGTTTTTCAGACTTTGGATCTCAGGAATTGGGTTTATTACAAAACTGCTATATGAAACTTTAAAAGAGAGGGAACAGGAATCTCTTCCCTGAATGGGGAAACAGCAAAAATCATTTCAAATTCTCAAAAGTATATCAACCACAGCCCCAGCTTTGGGACTTCCAACTTGGAAAAACCTTTTACTCTTTATGTGGCTGAAAAAGAAGACATAGCCTTGAAAGTGCTTTTTCAAAATTAGGGACAACTCATTGGCCAGCAGATTACTTTTCAAAACAATTAGATTTTGTAGTTGCTGGTTAGCCAGGATGTTCACATACAACATCCACAACAAAATTCCTTCTCTTTTCACTGTATGCCTGCAAATCTACCTCATAACTTAACCATGAACACAGGAAGCCCAAAAGGTTGGGTAAAACTAATATCCCTCACAATTACCATCATACCTGGCCCCTTTAACCTTCCCTGTATAGATCTTACTCCCAGGTTTAACCTATCATCTTTTAAGGCATCTGTCTACTGCTTTTTTCTGCTCTTCCTTCAGTTATTCTTGTTGCCCCTGCCCATAGGGATATTGTGACCATACTGCTCTATTTATGGAGAATCTCCTACTTCCTATAATCCTCCCCTTAACTTTTGACACCTCTCACAAGTACCAGCCTAACACAACTCTTTGGTGTGCAATTGGAAACTCAGATTTAGCCAAACTAAGGGGACTAAGCCACAAAAACAACTGTAAAGTTTGGACAGGCCCAGAACCCATATTATGGGAGTTCTTGTTTAAGGCTCCTAAAAGCAAGGTCCCTACAGGACCGAGACATCTTGGTCACATTGAAGGGCCATTCACTCCCAAATATCATGGCTCGCCTTCTTGAGGTAACAACACCCAGCCCTCTTAATGCCTGTACACTCCCGAGATATGTGTTTTTATGTGGCACTAGAGACAACAAGCCATCTTATAAAATAAATGCTTCCTCAACTTTCCAAATGCCCCTTAGGGCCAACACATACTCCTGTATCGACAATGTACAAGTCAAAGGCAAATATACAATAGGGCTCATAGGACCAAAAGAAATAGTTGCTACTATCTACAATGTTCCTCATCAACAAAAGAGGAGCTGGACTTATTCTAGCAGGAATGGGCGCAGTTATAGGATTAGCAGCTCCTTGGGGTGAGTTTATATACCATGAGTCAGCCTTAAGAAACCTAATCAAAACAATAGATGCTCTAGCCCTCAACATGGGCCAAGCATTAAGTAACATCCAAGAATCTCTAGACTTTTTGGCAAATGTAGTTCTTGACAACAGATTGGTCTTAGGTTATTTATTGGGAGAGCAAAGCAGTGTTTGTACTGTTAATAAAACTTGCTACACTTACATTAACAATTCTGGATAAGTTGAAATTAACATTAAAAATATGAACAAGCTACCTGGCTGCATAGATACAGCCACGGCACCGATCCTAATCGGGTCAGCTGTCAAAAATGTCCTCCCACGTGTCACCTGGCTTTTACCATTTTTTGGCCCTTTAGTAGCCGTTCTACTGCTTTTAATCTTTGGCCCATGCATACCTAATCTGCTTGCCAAGTTTGCAACCTCTAGGTTACATTAGTTGTGTCAAGATGATGGTCATGCAAGGATTTCAACCACTCCCAGAATCAGGTCCATCTCCAGAGATCCCCGTCTCTATGGAACCCTTAGTTCTGATGGCCAGATGTTTCCATGCTCCAAGTAGGCAGAGACAACACCCGAAAGTCAGCATGAAGTAGTTACAGAAACAGACCTTCATCCCTCAATACCCTTTATGGATAAAGGACAGGAAATCCCTTAGCGGGGAAATGAGGCAGGCTAGCTAGCTGGGGTGTGGGGGGAATGGAGAATTACTGAGCGGGAGGTTAAAGGGTTAAAACTCTCTGTGATTTGTGCCTAACGTGAAACTGACACGGACTTCCTATGGCATAAAACTGGCATAAACTTCATGTGGCTTGTTGCTAACATGAAACTGATGCACACACACACACAAAAATTAGATAAAAGTCAGTATTCCCTACCTTAGTGCAAGTACCTCCTTCCTGGAGGTTGTCTATATTCCCCTCTCTCAAATGTATACTTAAGGCTCAAATTAAGCTCCTTCCTTTACTTGCTTTGACTCAACCTTGAATTCTTTCCTGCGACTGAGTCAAGGGCCCGGGCCTGGGTACTGGTCAGGTCAAGGATCACACCACTTGGGTAGACTTACAACTCTCCAAGAAGTCAGCTTACAACAGTGTACTGGGCCTAACTGAGGAATGCTGTCTCTCTCTTGCTGAGGCAATCCTACCCAAGCCAACCACTGTCACCTTGAGAGTTTCCATATTCTGATTTAGGGATGGGGAACCCAAGCAAAGCTTGAACTCCTCGAGTTGAGTAGATGCAACTAAGAGTCCAGGGAAACCAAGGCAGCTAGAGTTCATAGGACAGAGATCCAGAGAGGACACTTCTACCCAGAGAGTAAACCCTGGACACCTGCAAAAGGCCCCTCTTGAGTCTTCAGGGAAATATTGATTAGCATGTGTGAAGAAACTACTAGAGGTGGGGGGGGGAAGAGCCATTTGAAAGGATTAAAGGCAACAGTGCCCAGCATTAACATAGAACTGGAAATTGGTTATTTCCACAGCTGGATACAGCCTGTTCCTGAGATAAGAATTAAGCAGGTCTAGTTTTCTACGATAAATAACAAAGTTAATTTCTCAGGGCAGGCAACTGAAACAGTTTATCTAGACTAGTGAGTAGACCAATTTTCTGAACTCCACAGAGAAAAACAGGATGTGGTTAAGAACCAGTCAGAGCCGGCTACAACCAAGATGGCAACTAATTTTCCTGCTACCTGACCTTGGTCCTCATTATAATATATTAGCATGGTAAATGGCACACCCTCCAGCACCATACAGTTCCAACCCTGCCCATTTATAGTATAAACTGGGTGAACTCCAATTCTTAGAAATCTCTACCTCTTTCCCAAGAAACTATGACTATTCCATACCCTACCTAACATATAATCAGGAAAGAATGACAAAAACAAAACCCCAGCAATGTATTGGGCTGTTCTGTCTACAGCATGGCCTCCTTTTTTGTTTTTTTTAACAAACTTGTTTTCCCTTTACCTCAGTGGCTCACTCTTGAATTCTTTCCTGCATGAAGTAAAGATTACCCACTTGGATTCTTGGACTGGACTCCGACTTTGGGATCCCTAGTCCTTTGTCATTTCCACCAGCCAGACTGTAAAAAGCCAATAGTTCATTGCAGAGTAGTCAGGAAGGTCTTGCCTCAGTGGTGGGGAATAACTTGCCCTAGACTGATCTTTGTTCTGGATCCACCCTAAAAATATTAAAAGCAAGACCCAAAAGGTTAAAATTGTTTTCAAGTAACTTAACTGTATCCCCAAACAAAGATCAAGATTATTTATAGGAATACAAAAACATTCAGCATCTGACAAGGTAAAATTCACAGTACCTGTCATCCAATGAAAAATTACAAGCAGTCAAAGAATCAGGAAAATACAACATACAAGGTGAAAATAAATTTTAAAACTGTTGCTGCAAGCCATTGCTTAGGTTCAGGAAATTCTTCTCCCCTTTGAGCTGCCCAGCCTCAGAGACCATATTTTCAATTCTGCCTCTGGAACACCCATCCCTTCCCAGGTAACAGCTGAGTAGGAGGGAGCTCCTCTTTCTTTGTTGAGCAGTGGTATGCCCAGAGTGGCCAGGGAGCCCTCTAGCTGGAAGCTGGGTTGGACACCAGCTCTCACTTCACAAGAAAGGGACACACGAGGAAACCAGCAATGCTACCAACAGAAGCCTGTGGTGGGTTCCAGCTCAACGAAGTTGGCTTTGAGGTCCTGACCACCACATCCCTCAGCCTCCAGCCTCTGGCCTCCCACTGGAGAAGCCCCACAGCAGGGATATGCCTGACAAGCTGGCGCCCTACAGGGTCAGAGCAGGGAAGGATATCAGATGGCAGAGTTGAAAGGAACTCAGGAAGCCTTCAATCCACCTTTTTTAACCACCGGAAGCTGAGGCCTCGAGTGTCTGAGTGATAGCTGCTTAAGGTATCAGCAAATCTGCTTTCACAAGGCATTGAAACTCCTGCCCCCAAAGTAGCCATTTTCCCTTCAGCCTGAGAGGACTTAGCTGACTCCTTGGGGAGAAAGTAGTGGAAAGATCTCATTTCTGGTCACAGAAATCTACAGAATGTACTCAGCAGGGCTGCCTTCCACCTCCCTCAGACACCCATAAGGGCCAGTGGTCTGAGGTCCTCTATGAGAAAAAGGATCTTTTCCTGGTTCTTTCCCGTCCCAGCTCAGAAGAACCAGAGACCACCAGACCAGGAAGGCATGGCCAGGATGTCAAGAGTGATCAGTTTCCTCTCAGAGTCTCCAGTTGCCCACAGGGCCAATAAGGACTACTGAGAGATTGTTCACAGGGACAATGTTAGGTCTTCAGGTTAGAATAACCAGACTTGATGGGTAAGTCTGAGGGAGGGAAGAACCCACCATGATGTGTCCTTAGTGATATTAAGCAGCTGCTTTTCTCTGCTTTGGTGCCAGGCACTGAAAACATTTTCCTTGAAGAGCTCACTTACACTTAGCAGGAGATAAGAGATACAGGGATATGCTCATGCTATAATAAGTGTATACAGGAAGAGAACCAAGTGTTCGCAGTTGAGTTCCTTGACTTTAGTGCACATCAACATCCTAACCACTTTACTCTCCTCCTACTTGTGGCAATGCTGTTTTAATTATCTGCCAATTTGCATATTACCCTACCAGACTGAGTTCCTCAAGGGCAAGGGCTATGTCTTACATATCCTTGTATTTTTACTGATAGGAACTGGCACGACCCATGGGGAAATGACTGCATGTGCTTGCTGTGATGATGTAGCACCTGCCCACCTAGGGTCCTAGCCTACCGTTCCATGGGGATTTGGTGAGTGATAATGGAAAAACCATGAGATATGGAGTGATGGGGCCGGCCAGCCAATATAAAGGTAAAACTGCTGGACAGACAGTTCACACCAAGGAACAAGGCTCTCCCCATCTGTTACTGCTCCCTCTCCTTTTTGTCCTTTAGAGAGGTTCCCTCAATAAATCTCTGGCCTATCTACTTCTGTTTTGGCATCTGCCTCTGGAACAACCTGGACAGACAGAGAGGCGATACAGCGGCTGAGGGAGAATGGCTGGGGGTATTCATGAGGGAGGGCTGGTGGAGATGGTCCTGTCCAGGGAGACCTAGCTATCCCATTCCTGCTCTTCAAAAGCTCAGAGCAGGCCACTTGGCTTTCTCATCAGTCTGATATGATAAGAAAGTGGGAGGTCTGGACTGGATTTTAAAATATACATTATCCAAGGGTTAAAAGAAGTGACTTTGGCAGATGAAAGAAAATGCTATAGTAAGAAATGCTGCCTGGTAATTTGTTCCCTTAACACACACATACAAGGTTCCAGAACTGCTGAGTAGACAGCATATACATTGAGGTGACATTGACAATTCTAACAACCCTGAAACATGACCAGATGGAAGCTAGGCACCCTCATGGAGAAGCGAAATTAGAATCTGAATCCAAATGACGGTCATGTCTCTCCGACATAAGTTCTTTGCCCTTTCCCAAAAGAAGGGTGTAAAATAGACTCAGGAGTAAAACCCGAGCCTTGGGAGTGTGAGCAGCTGACAGGGCCAAGAGGGGCTGCCACTAGGACAGCGAGGTCAGAGTCAGGACTTGAAGGAAATGACCTAAGGATTGAGGTGAGAATGAGAGCACGTCTGTCTCCTCCCACTCGGGGGCACTTTCTAATATTAGCTGTTCTGTGACAGGTGACATACTTGAGAGATAGAGACCAGTGACAGAGCCATTCAACTGTAACCATAAAATCCCACTGCTTTGACTAAATTGAGATACGGCATAAGTCATATCTATAGGAAACTGGAAACTTAAAAGCAAAACAACTGGGTGTTAGAGAAAAAATCACATCCCTCCACAGTTCACATTTTTCCTTAGAGATACTCTGAAACTTAGAGTTTAGATGCCTAGTTACTTCTATTCTTTTGTCTCATTTCATAAGCTTTGCCCTTAATTTTTACTTACCACATTTTGGTCTTGATTTTGTGGTGAGGGTAGAAATGTTTAAGTATAAAAGAATGGTCACGTCGAGAGTTGTACCACTGTATCTTCTACCCCCAGGTTTGGGGACCCCTTGTGCTAGAGCAACTATCGAAAACTTAAGACAATAATCATCATGTACCTATCTATCTTCCGCCAATATGGACAAAGAAGATGGTCCCTGACTTACAATGGTTCAACTTAATGACTCTTTGGCTTTACGATGCTGTGAAAGCAATAGGTATTTTGGTAGAAACCATAATTTCATTATTCATGCAACCATTCTATTTTTCACTTTTAGTATAGTATTCAATAAATTACATGAGATATTGAACATCTTATTATAAAATGGGCTGTGTGTGAGATGCTTTTGCCCAACTGCAGGCTAATGTAAATGTTCTAAGTATGTTTAGGGTAGGCTGGGCTAAACTATGACATCCAGTAGGTTAGATGTAATAAATGCATTTTCGACTTATGATGGGTTCATTGGAATGTAGCACCATCATGAGGAGCATCCGTAATAGGAACACAAAGAAATACATTTGATAAAGTTTAATAAGGAAAGTTTACACTAAAGGCAAAACTCCCTTTGGATATTAAACCAAGCACACAATCTGAGTTGGTGGTGATCTGAGGAAAGAGTTCATCTGACCTCCCCGGGAACAGCCGTCTTCTCAACTGCATCTCTCAGCAGTGGCCACACAGCCTCTGCTTAAACACTGCTGCCGCTGGGATGTGGCTACCTCTCCAGGCAGCTCTCATGGTTCTACCGTCAGAAAGGTTCCACACTAGGCTTCTGCATAGCTCTACAGCTTCCACCCACTGGGTCTAGTTACAGTATCTGAACTACTCAAAATATTTTCTTCACTATGAGGCTATGAAGACAAGTACCACGTAGATCTCCTTTCTAAAGCTCCCTCTCCTCTCTCAAGTCTATCAAATGTGTTCCTTCACGTATTCCCACATCCCAGATATGGTTCTTTTCACCTATGTTCCCCCTTAAAATGTGACACCCACAACCAAACACAGTTCCACATAAACAGTGTGGTAGGAACAAAGCTCAATAGTTCTAATACTAGATGTGAGAACTAGATCAGTCACACTCTCTCAAATTGTTACCCTAGAGGATCTCAAAGGATTCTTCCCAGCCCTATTGCAGATGAAGTTATCTAAGAATACATTTATTCACCCAAAAAATATTTATTGTTTTTATACTAATTTTATTCTAAACTCTGTTCTAGCATTTATAAAGACAACCCAAATCTAGGGTTTTACAGTCCAGTTCAGGTTCTGCAGGGCATTCTCTGTGCTATGTCAGTCCTCTGCTCAGGAAGCAGGTACTCCAGAAGCAGCGGCCTCCTATAGTGACCATATAAGCTGACCACAGGCTTCCAAACACCTTCTCCTCTATTCTCTATTCTCTTGTGGATAATCTTACAAATTTTAGTCTTGGAACTCTCCGTCCTATATTTTTATTATGTGGATACATAGTCATACCTGTTTTTCTTATCTCCAATCCTAAGCCTGTGATTCAAAAGAATAAAGCCTATGGAATAATCATTTGGAAAGAAAAAGACTGAAAACAGTATTTAAATCCAAGGCATTAAAGTAGCACAAACTATCAAAATATTTGGTTCACTAAGTTCACTTTTAGGAATTCATCTTACAGATTCTCACATACAGAAACACTATACACACACTTATACATACACACATATATATGTATAATTATTTTAGCCATATTTATAATAACAGAAAAAGATTGAAAATCTAAACATCTCTCAGCAGAAATAATTATTGTATAGCCATACAGTGCAAACCTATGCAGTCCTACAAAACATAAGGAAACTTTGTACAATAATATATAAAAATATATGTTAAAAAAAGCAAGGTACAGAACAATGTGTATAGTATGCTACCATACCTTTAAAAAGGGGGGCTGCATATTTTCATGTGCATAAAACATCTCTGGAAACATATACTAAGAATTGGGAGGAACTGGTTGCCTCCAAGTACGGGAATTCAATGACTGGAAAATAGTGGTGGCAGGGAGACTTCTTACTGTACACTTTTTTGTGTTTTATGAATAATGAACCACAATAATGTATTGCTTAAAAATAAACATCTTATAAATTAAAGGCCTTATAGTATCAGTTTTACTGTAAAAGAGCCAGCACTATTCCATGTATAACTGAACCTTTAATAAAAATAATCTGATAACCATAATACTCATTTGGACTTTTCTATGGAAAGTAGAAAAAAAGAAATTGGTGGGCCCATTTTATAGGTAAAAATCATAAATGGAAAGACTAGAGGACTCACTCAAGATCAGAGTAAGCCATTAACAGTACTTTGGTAACTAATCCTTCACATGTCCAGATGGAATTCAGTCTTTACTCTTATTTTGTACCTCAACTGTATGTCCTATGGAGAGCGACTTTTTCTGTCTCAACTGAGTGTCATCACATGTAAAACAATGACATTGAACTAGGTCGGTGTTAATGTTGATTTTATGACATCTTGAACGTAAGATCAAGAAAACTAAGACAAAATCTCAGGCCTTTTTTTTTTTCTTGATTACAATTGCCCTAATTCTTCAGATAAATCTTCATCTGTCCCCTGAGGAGAATGACTCAGTATACTCACAAGAGCAGAGCTTTGCATCCCTAACAAAAACCTCTGCCCTTCTTGTCACAAAACCACCAGAGAAAAGGAATATCAAGGCTGAGCATTTCAGTATGACACAGAAGCTTCAGGATAATGTTAAGCAAAAAGGAAACTATCAACAAAATTCTTGAAGGCACCCAAGAGGATGGATTAACAGCTTTTAAACATTAGGAGTTTCTTAGCCGTCTTCAAAGGATTTAAAGACGTTGTGTATCTAACATGCAGATTAACACAAAGGTTCAAAGCAAAATTAAGTTTAGGCCCAGAGAAATAAGACTATAGGTAAGTATTAAATAAAAATAAAAATTATTTCCATAGTTTAGGTCTTTATTGATGGTCCTTATAACATTTCTTAAGTTGGATGAGAGTGTTCACAATAGAAAAGTAATAAACTTCATAGAGACAGAAAAACATTTAGTGTTGTGATTCAACAGGTTTAAAATAAAGATTATGATGCACCTGAGGAGATTTTATATATATAAATTGTTATTGGGTTATGATGAGTTGGAATAAGTGGAGAGCAGTTAACATAAATGATGTAATTGGCATTATTTTCATCCGGCTAAATAAAGAATTTCTAGGATAGTTGAGAAAAGCAGAAACTGAAGAAAACTGCTCCAATGGGTACCTGACTCAATTAATCAGATCTCTTTGCTTCCTCTGCAGGGATTCATTCTACATCAATTTACTGCTCACTTAATATGTTCAGATGCTGTTCAGAGACCATCAACACAGAAGTGAACACCACCCAAATCAGGCCCCTGGTCTCAGGAACCTCACATTCCAGTGAGGGACAACAGTCAGTCAGTCGATCAACAAATAGCTTTTTTTCTTTTTCGTTTAACAAATAGTTGTTGAATGCATAGTATGGACAAGACGTTATTCCAGAATTGGTAGACAGTAGTAAACATGACAGAGTCCCTTCTGCCACAGGACATACATTCTGGCAGGAAGACAAACGACAAACAAGCAAGCAAATAATTACCTTTGGACAGTGTATATTGTGAAGAAAGGAAAATAGAATCTAGAACAGATATTGACTTGGAGGTGTGAGGAAGTATTTTAGAAAAAGAGGTTCAGAAAGTCTTTGATGAAGGGACATTCATGCAGCAATCCAACTGATGAGAAGCAGCCAGTCATGTGAAGATCCAGGAGAAGACGATTCCACACAGAGGAAACAGTGAGGATAAAGGCCTTGAAGTAGGAACAAGCTTAGTGTGTTGGAGCAACTGTAAGAGGGTCTTGTGGCTGCAGCCCAGCAAAGAGCAGGAAAGTGGAGGGTCACCAGAAGCAATGGCCTCCTACAGTGACCGCATGAGGCTTCTCTCTCTGGGCCAGGCCCAGGTCATCTAGGGTGCTTAAGTCATAGTAAGAAATCTGGTTTATTTGAAATATATCAGGCAGTCATTAGGAGACTTGGAGGAGTGGATTATCTGACCTACATTTCTAAAAGATGACTGCTGTAGGAAGAGTCAACTATAGTGGGTTAAGCGTAGATGGAGAAAAACTAGTTAGGAGGCTGGAACACTAAGTAGCCTCACTGAGAGATAATGGTTCTCAAATTAAGGGCTAGCAGTGGAAGGGCTAGGGAGTGGAGAAATAGAGAATACTTTCTAAAGGATGCACCAATCAACCTTGGTGATGGGTAGAATGTGGTAGATAAGGATGAGATTAAAGATAAGTTTTGAAATAACAACAAAAACAAACTGATTCAAAAATGGGCAGAAAACCTGAGAAGACATTTATCCAAAGAAAATATACAAATGGCCAACAAGTATAGTAAAAATTGCTTAACATCACTAACCAATAGAAATATGCAAATCAAAACTACAATGAGATATCACCTCACACCCATTAGGATGCCCATTATCAAAATACCTCAGAAAATAACAAGTGTCAGTGAGGATGTAGAAGAATTGGAAACCTTGTGCACTGCTAATGGGAATGTAGAATAGTGCAGCTGCTGTGGAAAACAGCATGACAATATGAGGGTTTCTGAAAAAATTAAAAATAGAACTACCACATAATCTTACTTCTGGGTATATATCCAAAAGAGTTGAAAGCAGGATCTAGAAGAAACACTTGCACACTCATGTTCATTATAGCATTATTCATAATAGCCAAGAGGTAGAAGCAACCCAAACATCCACTGTGAATGAACAGATAAAGAAAAATTAAAACCACACACACACACACAGAGAGAGAGAGAGAGAGAGAGAGAGATTTACAATGTGGACGAATCTTGAGGACTTTATGCTAAGTGAAATAAACCAGTCACAAAAGGATAAATATTGTATAATTCCGTTTATCTGAAGTACCTAAAGTGGGCAAATTCACAGAAACAAAGATGAATTCTATGTGTAACAGTATATTAAAATATTTAGGTTGAGGAAAGGCAATAAATATCTGATGCCAAAGAGAGTTGAGACAAATCACCTAGGGGAACTTGCAAAAATGACTTAGCTAAAACCTGTCTGCAAAATAAAATCCTTCAACCACCAAAAAAGTATTAAAAGGGTTGGGGGTGGAGAGAGGATACTGTAATTTCTTTGGAATAAACTTTAGTGAGAGTCCAATATCCCTCTCTTCCTAGAGAGAAGGGTGTGAGGTACTTGCCCCTTCACTTCAAATGAAGTGAGAAGGTCTTCAGCAGGACCAAAGAGTTTTACATTCCCTGCAGCTGGGTGACAGGGTAGACTGATGTTTAGCTTATCAGTCACATGGTAGACTGATGTCTAGCCTGGAACTCTAGATCTAGTTCAAATGTCAACACTAGTCTCTGCATGAGTATTTAATTTGTTAAACAAAATTACAAACTCAGCTCCTCAAGTGCACCAACATTTCAAGTGTTCAATAGCTACAAATGGATTGTGGCTACCATACTGGATAGTGCAAGAGAACATTTCTACCACTACAGAAAATTCTATTAAACAATGGTGACTCAGAGAGTAAGATACAAACTGGCTGACTGCTTTGGCGCCAGAACAAAGGAGGGTTGCTATGCTGAGACTGATCTGCATTCCAGAGTTTGTTAGGGCAAAGAATGAATGAAGGTTTCATGTATACCTAATGTGTACGGGCTACTAAGGAAAGTTGTTCTGGAGACATCTAAACACTTAAGAGGATTGCTCAGAGAAGCAGTGGGATACCTGACAGGGTCCGTGTGGAATAGACTAGAGAAAACCAAAGATCAAGGGGGCAGTTGTGACTTAAAGAAAAATGACTTGCTCAGTGGGACCCTCTGCAGAACCATGAGCACCAACTTTAACTACCTGCCAGGCCTATCGATGAAACATCTTATGATAGTCCCAATCAGTAAAGAGTTTCCTTACTTCCCTTCTCTTTCTACTCCTTGGACCGACTGCCAGATGGTGAAGGACAGATGAAAGTATGAAGCAGGGCAGGCAGAGAAGTCCAGAAGGCTCGTCTCCTTCCCTCCCAGACCCACTGTAAGAAGCCAGACTACAGCAAGCTCCAGCTGCAGTAGAGAGAAGACAACTACAAATCGAGTTCAAGATCAGAATTTTATTATTACATGAGGCCACACATTTAAACTTTAAACTTTCGACTACAGATTTTTTGTTTGTTTATTTTGTTTTTGTATTACTTACAAGTGATCAGAAAAGTCATAGGACCACCAGAATTGTCATCCAGAGGTAGAAGGTCCCCTGAACACATTTTGAAGAGCTTCAAGGAGATAAAACCAGTTATTTCCTAATTAACCTCAATGTTTTTTCAACAATCCATTGCTATGGGTTTTTGGCCTTAGGAATTATGTGAGTGGAGGTGTGATGGACTGATGGGGAAGATCTGGGATGAAGCAGATTTCAGGGTAGAGGAGGAGATCAAGGATTCTGTGTTGGACATGTTAAGTTTGGGATGCCTCTTAGCCAAGTGAATATGTCAAATAAGCCAGTCTGAAACTTAGGGGAGAGAAATAGTTTTGAGACTCATTAGTATAGAGATAGAATTTAAATCCAAATGACTAGATGAAACCAACTAGGGAGAAAACCTAGCTAGAGAAGAAAAGAGGCCAAAGACTAGGCCATGGGGGTACTTCTACATCCAAAGTCAAAAGTTAGGCTGTGAGGGCCCAGCAAAGGAGACTGAGAAAGGGCAGCTAATGAGGTAGGAGAAAAATCGAGGACCAGACAAATTTGGTGGAGGGGTAAGGAAACATTCCTGATGGGCTATAGTGTCTGACCTGTGTAACATGGAAGTAATTCCCCAGTCAGCAAAGCCACCAGAGTTATCAGATCACAGGAGGCCTTGATTTGTCTGGATTTCTAGTCTTGGTAGTATGCAAAGCCACTCACATAGAAACATCCAAGAGTTTCCTTTATGTCTCCTTGGCTGGAGAACTGGGTTTCCGATGCTGCTTTCAGTGCTGCCCTATAAGTACAAGTCCTGTTCATAGGCAGAGCACACTGACAACACCACTACACCCTTCTACGCCACACTAGAACTGTCTCAGCCAGAGACTGTCTCTACCTGAGACTTAGATACTTGGAATGTTACAGCCAGAAACCACCTTAAGTCTTACGCTCTCACTGAATCTGTTTTCCAGCCCATTAAATGAAGAGATCAAACTAGACAATAGCTAAGGTCCTCCAGCTTCTATACTATATGCTCTAGTTCAAATGCCCTATTTTACTGAGGAAGCAGAGGCCTAGGGAAAGTGACCCACTCCTGGAACTCGATTAGTCAGACAGGAAGCTGTTTGGGCAGGGAATACTTCTTTCTTGTACATCCTGCAACATCATTTCCTAACACACTATCTGTTAAATGAATATTCATTTAATGGCATTGTTTTCTCTTTACTGAGGGGAGTGGGGATTTTGATGAAAATAAGGTGAGAGAAAGGCACATTAGAGGAGGGGCTTTGCCAATGGAAGGACAGCATTTGGCATAGTGTTCTTGAAGGGAAAGGAGCATGCCAAAAGAAAACAATAGAAGAAAGTGGCAGAACCCCAAATTCCTACACAGCTGGCCTTTAGTTCTCTACAAGGACAACAATCTCTCACCTCACCACCCCAACATGAGAGTAGACCATGATTATTTACGTCTCTGGCATTTTCTGTACTACTTTCTACGAATGCAAACTGTATCTCTTCTTAAAAGCTAATCCAAATTCCAATCTCTCATAACAAGCTTTCATTTATTTGCAGCAAAATGAAATGGCGAATTTGCTACATTCATTGCTACACTTAATTAGCTTTGTCTGATATCTTTTCTTATCTTTTTCTGCTCTTGTGTGATTATGTTTCTGTAAACTAAATGAAGCAAGATTGTTCATTTGCTAAAAATCTAACCTGAGAAACTCTGTCACACATAGTTGTTGGGATATGTTTTTACTTCTGTTCTCATTTATTTATAAAATATAGGGACTGTTGTAATGACTGAATTGAGTTAACACCAACAAAGCACTTAGCCCTGGCACGTACTATCCTTAATGAGCATTAGCTATTATTAAGAATTGAGTTTAACCATTTAATCATATACTGATATATTTGGGACCAGCTGAGTGTTCACTAAGGGTTGCCCTTAAAACTTTAAAATGGATCCTTGACTTGGAGTGTAAAGTAGGTCAATGCTTTCCAAACAATATCAGTACCAAGACCTTCAGAATGCCTTAGTATTCTGATCTCCCTCTCCCATGTTCCACATTATTTTCTAATATTTTATTTCCACCTTGTATAAACCATCCTCCACTTTTTCCTCCAGTCTATACTTACTTAAAACTTGCCAGTATTTACTAATGTGTTTGCTTACAATGACCTTTTGTATCTCATGCTTTTCTTCTGGGTTCCATTTTATTCTTACTAAAGAGTATCCTTTAGTAAGTACTTTTGACCATTAGAACTTAACAAAGAGAAGCCTGGACCTTTCAGTATAATATCTTGCATGAAGACCAAGACAAGCCAGTTTACAGAACTATCCCACAATTCATCACTACTATATTTTTTTACTTTGTTGGAAAAGAAAAAACAAAAAATAGCCCTGAACAGGGCTTGTTAGCAACATTGAGTCATCTATTTTCTACTTCTTGACAGAAATCAGCAATGGTCCCAACTGTATGACCTTGAAATAAATCTACACAAAGATGCCTCTATAAAGACTATATTTCTGAGTCAGCGAGTTGTGAAGACTGCAGCACCAGCTCCGGAATGATGGCTGGCACCAAGCAGACTGAGTGCAAGTCGACCAGTGGTAAGGTGTCGCAGAAACAGCTGGCCATCCATGTAGCTTGGAATAGTGCACCAGTCACTAGTGGCATGAAGAAGCTGAACCGCTACCCACATGGTGGCCCTGCACGAGATCTGCCACTACCAGATGTCTACCAAGTTGCTGATATGCAAGCTGCCTTTCTAGTGGTTGGTGTGTGAGATCACACAGGACTTCAAGACTGACCCGTGCTTCTAGAACTCAGTCATGATGGCGCTACAAAAGGTATACAAGGCCAACCTAGTAGGGCTCTTCTAGGACACTAACCTGTGTGCCATCCATACCAAGCAGGTCACTATCATGCCCAAGGACATCCAGCTGGCATGTAGCATCTGTGAAAAGCGACATAAAGCCCTGGACCAGACAACTTTCCAGCAGAATTCTACAAAACCTACAAGGAGGAGCTGATACCAATCTTATTCAAAGTATGCCAGGAAATTGAGAAAGACAGAATTCTTCCCAAATCATTTTATGAAGCTAACATCACACTGATACTCAAATCAGGTAAAGGTCCAACAAAGGGCCAATATCCTTGACAAACATACATGCTAAAATTCTCAACAAGAGAAGTGAAAGACCTTTACAATGAAAACTACAAAACACTGCTCAGAGAAATCTAAGACACAAATGGAAAAACATTCCATGCTCATAGGAAGAATCAACATTGTTAAGATTCCATCCTGGCAGGGTTTGGTGGCTCAGTCTGTAATCCCAGCACTTTGGTAGGCCGAGGTGAGTGAATTGCCTGAGTCCATGAGTTTGAGACCAGCCCAGGCAACTTGGTGAGACCTTGTCTCTACAATAAACAACAACAACAAAAATTAGCCGAGCATGGTAGCGCTCACCTGTAGTTCTGGCTGCTTGGAAGGCTGAGGTGGAAGGATCGCCAGAGCCCAGCAGGTCGACACTGGGCTGGCCATGAGTGTGCCACTGCACTCTAGCCTGAACGACAGAGTGAAATTCCAACTCAAAAAAAAAAAAAAAAAATCCATCCTACCCAAGGCAATCTATAGTTTCAATGCAATACTCATTAAATTACCAACATCATTCTTCTCAGACCTGGAAATGACAATACAGAAATCCACATGGAAACATAAATGGCCACAAATAGCCAAAACAATCCTTGGCAAAAGAAACAAAATGAGAGGTATCACACTTCCAGACTTTAAACTTTACTATAAGGCTACAATAATCAAAACAACCTGGTATTAGTACAAGAACAGGCACATGGACCAATGGAACAGAATAGAGATTCTGGAAGCAAAATCTCAATTTCTCAACCAACTTATCTTCAACAAAGCCTCCACCAACAACCACTGGGGAGAGGAGAACCTATTCAGTAAATGGTGCTGGGAAAACTGGCTGATCATATGCAGAAGATTGAAACAGACCATACCTATCACCATACACAAAAATCAACTCTAAATGTAAAATCTCAAACTATAAGAATCTTAGAAAATGCAGGAGACACCTTTAAAGAAATCAGAGTAGGCAGCCAATTCCTGATCAAACCCCTAGGTGTCCATGCTGTAAGAGATAAGATAGACAAGTGGCACCTCATCAAACTGAAAGCTTCTGCAAAGCAAAAGAAGCCATCAAGGGAGCAAGGAGATAGCCCACAGAATGGGAAAAATATAATTGCCAATTGTATATCTGACAAAGGCCTAACATTCAGGGTCTACAAGGTACTCAAACATGCTGAAAAGAAAAACCAAACAGTCCCCTTAAAAAGTGGGGAAAAAACACTTCTCAAAAGAAGATATACGAGAAATAAGATATACAGGCAGCCAACAGACACATGAAAAAGTGCTCAGCCTCACTCATCATAAAGAAATGTAAATCAAAACCACCTTGAGATACCATCTAAGAATGGCCATCATTAATAAAACAAACAACAACAGATGCTGGAAAGGATGCAGAGAAAAGAGAATGCTTCTACACTGCTAGTGGGAATGCAAACTAGTTCAACCTCTATGGAAAATAGCGTGGCGATTTCTAAAAGAACTAGATAATAACCTTCCATATGACCCAGCAATCCCCCTACTGGGAATATGTCAGAAGACCTCAGATCATTCTACGAAAAAGACACCTGCACATGCATATTTACTGCAGTACTATTCACAATAGCAAAAACATGGAACCAACTGTGCTGCTCATCGAAACTGAACTGGATAAAAAAATGGGGTACATATACATAATGGTATACTACACAGTCATAAAGAAGGACAAACATATGGACTTCACAGCAACTTGGATGGATTTAGAGTCTATCATACTCAGTGATCTATCACAGAAACAAAGTATTGAGTACCACATGTTCTCATTCATAAGCAGCCCTGAACATTTACCATAATACTATAAGTAAGGGATTGGCAGTAGCAGGTCACCGCCAGGGTGAGGAATGGGGGGCACATAACATCAAAAAGGGTACCTGATCTCAAACCAGGCAGAGTGGGGACCAAAGGGAGGGCCAAACTTTACTTGTACGATGTCTACTTGAGTCGGAGTCTCACTCTCTTGCCCAGGCTGGAGTGCAGTGGCACACTCATGGTCACCACAGCCTTGGCCCGCTAGGCTCTGGTGATGCTTCCACCTCAGCCTTCCAAGTAGCTGGCACTACAGGCACATGCCACCACACCCAGCTAGTTTTTTTATTTAGTGTAGAGATGAGGTCTTGCCATGTTGCCCAGGCTGGTCTTGAACTCAGGCACTCCTCTCACCTAGGCCTCCCAAAGTTCTGGGATTATAGGTGTGAGCCACCATGCCTGGCCAAAATTATTTTTAAAAGTTCTTATGTTATACAGAGGAAATTTACTATGCCATGTGGAATCCTAGGGCTTCAACTGTGTGCTGTACAGTTACGAACTTGTAATATGGGTACCAAAAAGTTTCCATGCTTCCTGCCTACCTGGCTCCCATTCAAGTACAGGCATTCATAATGCAATGTCAACTTTGCTGTGTATTCATCTGACACCCAAACCAGTTGGCTTCTTTGGACAGCATTAGAATAATAGCAGCTCTAGAATCTTGCCAGAAAATATATTGCAGCTGCTATTCAAAGATTGGGTGTGAAACACTATTTTCTAGTCATTCCCTTAGAGATCTTAAACACACAACAGGTTGAGTATTCCTTATCTGAAATGTTTGAGACCAAGTGTTTCAGATTTTCAATTTTTTTGTATTCTGGAATATTTGCATACTTACCTGTTGAGCATCCCTAATCCAGAAATCCAAAATGTTCCAATGAGCATTTCTTTAGAAAATCATGGCAGTATTCAAAAATTTTCAAATTTTGAAGCATTTCAGATTTTCAGATTAGACATTCAGCCTGTACAATTACATTTGAACACCAAGAATATTTTTAGCCTTTGTTTGCTTATTACTCTATAGAATTGCCTTTTCTCGGTTCCCTTTCATTTTGAACCCTCAGCTTTGATAGTTAATAGAGTATGCATTTGAAATATTTGCACTTGTTGTGTAACTCCCACTAAAGAGCTCCAATATGATTCTTAATATCCATTATTTTTAAACCCACAGAAAAAATTTCCTTAAGAATGTAATACCTTGATGTCCTCTGTTTTGAAAGCCTGGCATTTATTTTATTTTAATTTAATTTAATTTAATTTAATTTAATTTTTTTGAGTTAGAGTCTCACTCTGTCGCCCAGGCTGGAGTGCAGTGGCACACTCACGGCCACCCCAGCGTCGACCTGCTGGGCTCCAGCGATCCTTCCACTTCAGCCTTCCAAGTGGCTGGAACTACAGGCATGCGCTACCATGCCCGGCTAATTTTTGATTTATGGTAGAGACAGGATCTCGCCAAGTTGCCCAGGCTGGTCTCGAACCCGCAGGCTCAGGCAATCCACTCGCCTCGGCCTCCCAAAATGCTGGGACTACAGGCTGAGCCACCGAGCCTGGCCCATATATTTTATTAAAAGCTAATGTCCCAGTAATTCCATTTCTGGGAACCTAAGGAGGTAATCACATATATGGAAAAAATATATGCACCATGATGTCCACTGCAAAATTATCTATAACTAAAAAAACCAGAAGTAACCTAAATGTCCAAGAATAGGAAGATGTTTGTGCACAATGTAGCAGAGGATCCAGATGAATTGTTATAAAATCATTAAATAGTATGATATTGTACTGAAGAATTTTGTTGTGACAAATGAAAGCACTATGCATGTTTATGTATGGAGGTGGTTCTGGAGTACTTATAAAAAATTCTGACTTGTCCAGCTTGTCTGACATTATTGGGAAGTAAGCAGGCAAATAGGGACCTATTTGTATGAGTTAATTTCTATGAATATTCTAATATTCTGTACTTTGTATTTCATAATCAAAGGAGTCAGAAGATACATACACGAGTTCCGAAGTGTCTTAGTCCGTTTTTGCTGCTATAACAAAATACCACAGACCAGGTAATTTATAAACAATAGAAGTTTATTATTCACAGTTCTGGAGGCTAAGAAGTCCAAATCAAGGCACTGGCAGTTTTGATATCTGGCAAAGGCTGCTCTCTGCTTCCAAGATGGTGCCTTGTTACTGTGTCTTCCAGGGGAACAAAGACTGTGTCCTCACATGGCAGGAGGGATGGAAGAGAATGTACTCACTCCCTCAAACCCTTTAATAAGAGCTCTGATCCCATCAGGAGGCTTCTGGCCTCCTGATTTAATCACCTCCTACAGTTCCTACCTCTTAATACTATCACATTAGCCATTAAGTTTTAACTTATGAATTCTGGGGAACACAAAGGACAGGAAAATAAATATGGTGACTAATACTCTTCTCTTGGGATGATTTTCAAGCTTCTTTTTAAAAAATTTTATTCATTTATTATAAAAATGTGGGGTACAATTCAGGGTTATGTATACAAACATTGATCATGCAGGTACCCTTGTTGACGAGGT